>NC_041401.2:120197721-120375221 GCF_900747795.2 Erpetoichthys calabaricus
TTGTGGCGTACTTACGTCCCAAATCATGAATACATTCTGATCTGACTATATGAGTCCTCTTATGTTAGACCATTGTGATATGTGGCCGGCCGTTCATCCCGGCCAATACCCCCTGGCCACCAGGTGGAGGCCTCCCTGCAGCATGGAGGTGCCCCGAATGTCAGCAGGGAATTCTGGACAATGCAGTTTTTATCCCCAACCCTGCTGGATGCCGTGGGGGCCGCTAGGGGACACTGCAGGGAGGAACAAGGATTATTTGCCCTACGCCCCGGAAGTACATTCAAGTCACATGGACAGGAGGAATGACGTGCTTCCGGGGTGAAGAAGAAAGGATTTTTATCTAACCCAGAAGTGTTCCAGGTCACGTGGACAGAGAGGGCGAAACACTTCCAGGTCAAGGACTATAAAAAGGACTGTGAGAGACCAGAGCGTTGAGCTGTGCTAGGTGAAAGGGTGGCAACGCGTCTGGGAGTGTGGAGGATGGTATTGATTGTTTATTATTGATTATTGATTATTATATGAGTATTGTGGAGTGTAGGTGCTTTGTGCACTTTAATAGTGTGCAAATAAATAATTATTGGACTTTTACCTGGTGTCTGAAGAGTGGTCAGAGGGTTCAATGGGTCGGAAGGACCGAAAACTGTCACAGTGGCGTAGTCGGGCAGGATTTTCTGGCCGTCGGTTTGGCAGAGTACCTGTTTAAAAAATTTCTGTTGACAGAGAACCCGAAGACGGCAGCGTCAGAACACGCAATAACATCGCCAGAACCTACCTGCACCAAGTCTGTCATGGGAAAGAAGAGGGGTAAGCAGAGCGGCAGAATGAGCGGAAAAGCACTACTCATTATGGCCGACGCTCGGGATGAGCGTAGGGGCGACCACACGGATTGGGAGAAGCCTACGGAGGAAGAATGCATTGAGGTATGTGCCGGCGATATAGTGGAAAATATTTTTAAAATAACACACTTTGTACCTTGCACATACCTCGGAAATCATCATCCGGAGGCTCTGCGGGATTCAGACAAAGCTCCTACAAAAGGTGGTACGCTCTCGTTCGAGCCTGTGAGAGGAACTACAGACTTCCGTATGTTGGCTGCCGGCAAGGGACACATGACCCAACCCGAAGAATTCTGGGAAGGAGGAGGTCCACGTCCCGCTGTTTGCACCTTCGTCGGTAAAAAGACAGACTTGGACTTTCTAAAGGGGAAGGAGGAGGCGAGCGAAGCACCGCTCACCCCGCAAGAAGGTAAGGAGGGCCGGGAAGTGGCTGATCGGGCTGTAGATAAATTAATAAAGACAGACCGCAGTTCGCCGAAGGCAACCCAGCCCTCAGACAGTAAAAAGTCCAATTCCCAAGAGCCTCTGCGAGACCCATCAGAGCACGTGCCAGCAGCGGACGTGCTCATTGGCTCCCGGCCGGTAAGTGAGGTGAATAAGGAAGTAAGCTTGGCTTTCGGTCGAAATAAATAACATTTTGGACTTGTGGGAACTCGAGAAGTTAATCGAGCCCGTAAGTAATTTCTTGCAGATCCCAACAAACATTGAGAGGATTATCGGAGAATTGGGAGCAGTGGCCGAAGTGCCGTTGAGGAAGGTGAAAGAATACCTGCGGCGGTTTGGTTGGGAGCCTCCCGTATTAAAGAATGTGACGGTGCAGGTAAGCGAGACCCATACCGTACATAATAGAGGGACACAGAGTGAACTGGACCCGAGATTGTTCAGTAGCGGGTGCCAATCCTCTGTAAGCCCTACAAAAGAGTCCAAAACAATGACCGAGTGGGTGGGGGAAGATCCGATCGTACCGGAACAGCTGAACAGTGCTGTCTTATGAAGTGAGGCGGATCTAAAGACGCCGCCACAGGTCGTTGTTAAATCTAAAGGAGTGCAGACAGGAAAGGGGCTCTCTTTTACTCATAGGGAGACCCAAACTGTACACAAGCCCCAGATTAAACAGGAGATCACTAAAATAAAAAAGGGGTCTTCTGATAAGTTGGAAAGCTTAAGGGAGGCCGAAAAATCCTCCTCCTCAGCGGAGAAAAGGGTGGAGCCAGATGTTCCAAGGGGCTTCCAGTCTAACAGAGAGACTACCAAGGGGACCGTGGCTGTGCTATGAATGCCGCAGGCCGGGCCACGGATGGAGAAGTTGTCCTAGGAGGACAGGGACCAAAATAGTTACTTTTATACTGTTCCTCCTAGGTTTGCACGGGAGTGTCAACAAGATTGCCGAGGTCCACCTTTTGGATCACCTTGGAGGAAGATGGCCCTCGCAGGGCTGGACGCTCCAAACCATGGTTGTTTCGCTGGGAGAAGGGTATTGTGATATGTGGCCGGCCGTTCATCCCTGCCAATACCCCCAGGCCGCCAGGTGCAGCCCTTGCTGCAGCATGGAGGTGCCCCGAATGCCAGCAAGGAATTCTGGACAATGCAGTTTTTATCCCCAACCCTGCTGGATGCCGTGGGGGCCGCTAGGGGATGCTGCAGGGAGGAACAAGGATTATTTGCCCTACGCCCCGGAAGTACATTCAAGTCACATGGACAGGAGGAATGACGTGCTTCCGAGGTGAAGAAGAAAGGATTTTTATCTAACCCGGAAGTGTTCCAGGTCACGTGGACAGAGAGAGCGAAACACTTCCAGGTCAAGGACTATAAAAAGGACTGTGAGAGACCAGAGCGTTGAGCTGAGCTGGGTGGAAGGGTGGCAACGCGTCTGGGAGTGTGGAGGATTGTATTGATTGTATATTATTTATTATTGATTATATATGAGTATTGTGGAGTGTAGGTGCTTTGTGCACTTTAATAGTGTCCAAATAAATAATTATTGGACTTTTACCTGGTGTCTGAAGAGTGGTCAGAGGGTTCAAGGGGTTGGGAGGACCAAAAACTGTCACACCATCTAGACCCAATGAAGTTTGCCAATTGGACAAGGATTGAAGTGAAGGATGCATTTGTCTATATGTTCCGCAAGGCTTATTCTTGCTGGAATCACCGTGATTATGTTTTTTGATTTTTTGAGTGCTTTCAATACTATCCAGCCATCAGTGTTAAGGGGTCAACTCAGAGATATGGGGTCTGAAGAACCTATGGTGTCCTGGATAATGGACCAGCTGTCAGGCAGTTTACGAGACTCAAGGACACAAACCTCAGACTACAAATATAACACTAAGAAATGTCACTTTCAGAAATTTTCAGATGATTCTGCACTTATATGGTGTATTGATAAGGGGAATGAGGCAGAATAAAAGTCAGATGGAGAAGTTTGTTTCTTGGTACAAGAATTGTCTGCATCTTAACATTAGCAATACTAAGGAACTGGTTATTGACTTTTGCCACACCAAAGAGCCTCTGTGTCCGGTCTCTATTCAGGGAGTGTATGTAGAGGTGGTGAAGTACAAGTACTTGGGGGTCCACAATATTGACAAGTTGGACTGCTCTCAGAACACAGAGGAACTGTATTCCTTTAATGTGGGAAGTGACATCCTTCACATCTTCTACAACTCTCTGATGGCCAGTGCAATTTTCAATGCTGTGATGTGCTGGGCTGGTAAAAATCACTTCAGGAGAGGCCAACCGAATCAACAAACTAATCAGAACATTAGAACAACCTAGATGAGAACAGGCCATTTAGACCAACAAAGCTCACCAGTCCTACCCACTTAATTCTTCTAAAAAACATCAAGTCTAGTTTTGAAACTCTCTAAAGTCTTACTGTCTACCACACTACTTGGTAGCTTATTCCAAGTATCTATGGTTCTCTGTGTAAAGAAAAACTTCCTAATGTTTGTGCGAAATTTACCCTTAACAAATTTCCAACTGTGTCCCCGTGTTCTTGATGAACTCATTTTAAAATAACAGTCTCAATCCACTGTACTAATTCACTGCATAATTTTAAATACTTCAATCATGTCACCTCTTAATCTTCTTTTGCTTAAACTGAAAAGGGCTCAGCCCTTTTAATCTTTCTTCATAATTCATACATCGAAGCCCTGGAATCAGCCTAATTGCTCTTCTCTGGACCTTTTCTAGCACTGTTATGTCATTTTTGTAGCCTGGAGACCAAAACTGCACACAGTACCCCAGATCAGGCCTCACCAGTACATTATAAACATGGAGCATAACCTCCTTGGACTGGCTCCACACATTGTGCTATATAACCTAACATTCTGTTTGCCTTTTTAATGGCTTTTGAACACTGTCAAGAAGTTGATAGCATAGGGTCAACTACAACTCCTAAATCCTTCTCATAAGGTGTACTTTTGATTTTCAGACCTCCCATTGTGTATTCAAACCTAACATTTTTACTTCCTATGTGTAATATTTTACATTTACTGACATTCCCACTTCTTTTAGTTTGATGACCAGCCTCTCACGTGGCACTTTATCACATGCTTTCCGAAAGTCAAGATAAAAAAGTATCCTAATATGCCTCTTATGAACCCATGCTGACTGATCAGAAAAACTCCTATACTGGCCATTTGCTGCTCAATCTTATTCTTAATCATTTCTTCCATTATTTTTCCTGTGATGCATGTTACACTTACTGGCCTATAGTTGCTCGGATCTGCCCAGTCAACCTTTTTATATAATGGGATAATATTTGCCATTTTTCAGTCCTTCAGAATCTTCCCAGTGCACAGTCACTTCCTAAAAGTATGTGTCAAGGGTTTGTATATGTTCTCGCTAGCTTCTTTAAGAACTCAAGGGTAAATATTATCTGGTCCTGATGATTTGTTTAATTTCAGCCTATTTAATCTGAGCAGTACTTCTTCCTCTACAATTTCCAAATCCTTCAGTACCTCCTTAGTAGTCCTGTGTACCGCTGGGAGGTTATCCACTTCCTCACTTGTGAAGACCTCAGAAGAATGTAAGTTTAGAGCATCCGTTATTTTACTGTCTGTATCTTTTAATTCCCCTTTACTATTTCTGATGCACCTCACCTCCTCCTTGACTGTTCTTTTACTACTAAAATACTGAAAGAATCTCTTAGGATCATCTTTCGCCTTATCTGCTATATTCCTCTCCAACTATCTTTTAGCCTCCCTAACATCATTCTTAATGGTTGCCCTCATGTTCTCATGCACCACATGAGTCACTTTGGAGCTATTAGTCTTATATGCCTTATAAAGCTGTTTTTTCCTTTGCAGTTTCTTTTTTAACTCTTCATTAACCCACTGTGGAGTTTTTTTTTAAATTTCCTATTAATTCTAAATTTAGATATGTACTGTACCTGTCCTGCTTTACATGGAAAACATTTTTAAACCTGTCCCATTGCTCCTCGACTATCTCCACACTTAAAAGCTTTTCCCAGCCTATCCTTCTCAGACTTTGCTGCATTTACTCAATATTTGCCTTACCAAAGTTAAACTTAACAATTTTAGTCTTTGCATCTGTACTCACAATACACTGAGAACTGTATTATATTATGGTTATTGAACACTAGTGGTTTGATCACCTCTACACCCTCAATTCATCCATCCATCCATCCATGCTCTTCCGCTTATCCGAGGTTGGGTCGCGGGGGCAGCAGCTTGAGCAGAGATGCCCAGACTTCCCTCTCCCCGGCCACTTCTTCTAGCTCTTCTGGGAGAATCCCGAGGCGTTCCCAGGCCAGCCGGGAGACATAGTCCCTCCAGTGTGTCCTGGGTCTTCCCCGGGGCCTCCTCCCGGTTGGACGGGCCCGCAATACCTCACCAGGGAGGCGTCCAGGAGGCATCCTGATCAGATGCCCGAGCCACCTCATCTGACTCCTCTCGATGCGGAGGAGCAGCGGCTCTACTCTGAGCTCCTCCCGGATGACTGAGCTTCTCATCTTATCTTTAAGGGAGAGCCCAGACACCCTGCGGAGGAAGCTCATTTCAGCCACTGGTATTCGCGATCTCGTTCTTTCGGTCACTACCCATAGCTCATAACCATAGGTGAGGGTAGGAACATAGGTCGACTGGTAAATTGAGAGCTTTGCCTTACGGTTCAGCTCCTTTTTCACCACGACAGACCGATGCAGAGCCCGCATCCCTGCGGATGCCGCACCAATCCACCTGTCGATCTCACGCTCCATTCTTCCCTCACTTGTGAACAAGACCCCGAGATACTTGAACTCCTCCACTTGAGGCAGGATCTCGCTCCCAACCCTAAGCGGGCACTCCAACCTTTTCCGGCTGAGGACCATGGTCTCGGATTTGGAGGTGCTGATTCCCATCCCAGCTGCTTCACACTCAGCTGCGAACCGATCCAGAGAGAGCTGAAGATCACGGCCTGATGAAGCAAACAGGACAACATCATCTGCAAAAAGCAGTGACCCAATCCTGAGTCCACCAAACCGGACCCCCTCAACACCCTGGCTGTGCCTAGAAATTCTGTCCATAAAAGTTATGAACAGAATCGGTGACAAAGGGCAGCCCTGGCGGAGTCCAATTCTCACTGGAAACGGGTTTGACTTACTGCCGGCAATGCGGACCAAGCTCTGACACCAGTTGTACAGGGACAATTCTATCAATTCTACTCTCAGTTCTATCTTGATTATTACAAAATACTAAATCCAGTCATGCTTCACCCTGCGTTAGTGCTTTAACATACTGTGTTAAAAAACAGTCACTGATTACTTCTAAAAACTCCTGCTGTTAAGCTCTGCAATTTGCAAGGTTATCCCAGTTAATATTAGGATAATTAAAGTCCCCCATGACTATATCCTCCTTTCTAATATTACTAAAAAGATGTGTGTTGAAATTACTGTCTGCATTGGGTTCTCTATAACACACTCCTAAAATAAGGCCTCTGTCCCTAATGCTTTCCAGGCGAAGCCACATGTCCTCATTAAGATGGGGCTCATCATCCAACTGAAGGTTTCTGTTATTGCTATAATATAATTACGCTCTGCTACATACAGTTCCAACTCACTTGCCTTATTTTTGATACTTCTAGCATTAAGGTTAGCTATTATTACTGTGTTACAGCTTCAACATGTAAATGTTGCGTTAGAATTTACATTACTACACATTTTTATTTCAACACTGTTGTTTGATCTTTATGTGTAGTTCTAAACTTGGCCTGCCCCCCATTCCCTAGTTTAAACAATCCTTGACTAGCCTACTCATATGCCTCCCCAATACACTGGTGACCCTCCGGTTCAAATGTAACCTGTCATGGCAGAACAGGTCCCATCTGTTTGAAAAGGAATCCTAATGCCCCATAAACCTATACCCTTCTACCCTGCACCGAGATTTGAGACACGCATTATGCCTTCTAATCTCTGGCCTATGTACTGAGATTAGTTGGACAGCCAACTCTAGGAAGAATCAAAGGGCAGCCCTTTGATTCTAAACCTTCTAAACCTCTTCCCTTTCACAAATATTTACACCACTGTGCTGGGAACTCTCAAATCATTAGAAATGGCTTTATACCTTTGCCCTGATCTATGTCTCACCATAATTTTATTGGAGAGGTCTACAGAGAATTACTTGGACTTCACTGTTTGGCTTTTTCCTCACATGAAGTGTGAATTGTGAGATCTTATTTACCCAAGTGTGTGCCTTTCTAAAACTATGTCCAACCAGTTTAATTTACCACATGTGGATTCCAATCAGGTTCTAGACACATATCAAATATAACTAAAGCAAAAAGGATGCACCTCAGTACAATTTGTAGTGCCACAGCAATAGGTCTAAATGCTTATAAAAATTAGAGATTTCAATTTTGAGTGTAGATTGATGGGCAAAAAAGGCAAATGTATCAATTTAAAATGAAATCTACAACACAATAATATGTTCAGAAAGTGAAGGGATCTCAGTACTTTCTGAATTCACTGAATGTATTAGTACTGCCATTGATCATACGTACCCTACTGACACAGTCACAGTGGCACATAAAGACATTCAAGTATAGGTCCAAAACTGTTAGACTTTGGTGACTCTCCTATTTCAGAGACATGGAAGAAAAGACTTCTCTAAAAACTGACTGAAAACAGGAATGTGTTCTCTGTGGAAGAATAAGATATTAGAGGGTGTGAAACACCAGCTCCAGCTAAGCAACCCTAAGCCATTCAGGGAATGATCTTGTCACATTGCCCCCACCTATGCTGATAATGTGTGGTGTCACTAGAAAGTTTATGTGGTAGCAAGTATTATCAAGGTGTCTAGAAACCAATAAGCATCACAAATTGCCCTTACACAAAAAGAATGTGAAATATATATAAACACTTAATTATGAAAATACATTGTCACACAAGTACACATAGGAGGCAGCTAAAGGGCCTGAATGAGAGTAATTCCATGCCAAACCAGAGGGTGGCAGAGTGCAGTAACTCTTTCTTTCACTCTTCTGCAGACCAATTACGGGAAATTCTGCCTGGCCCCGATGACGCCATTTCCAGTTCCGGCCCTAGAGGTGACGTCCTTTCTGGTCATGGGGCCAATGACATCATTTCCAGACCTGGCCCCAGAGATGACGTCACTTATGGTTACGACGACAATGACATCACTTCTGGTTTCTGGCCCCAGAGATGATGTCACTTCCACCACTCTACCTTAAAAATGCCATTTTGATGCCAGCAAGTCAGTTCTGTTCTGGACTCTGATCTATATACTTTGACTCTTATTATTTACTCCATTTGCAGCCAGGAAATAATCTACGGGTGGCTGCCCCAAATCTTTCTGTGGCATTTTGTCGATTTTTGTGACAATATATATAAATATATATATGTATATTGTCACACACGTGCGCATGGGAAACAGCTGAAGGGCCTAAACACTAGTAATTCTACGCCAGGCCAGGGGGTGGCAGAGTGTACTGACTATCTCTCTCAGTCCCTTGCAGACCTTTCCCTGGAAATCCCGCCTGTTGCCGGCCCCACGGATGACGTCACTTCCGGGCACGAGAACGCCACTCCCAGTTCCTGCACCAATGACGTAATTTCCCTTCCAGGCCTTTAAAACTGCCATCTTGCCTCAGTACAGGCAGTTCTGTTCTGGACTCTGATCTAAGCACATCATGCTACAAAAAGAAGCAATTTTGCAGCCGAGCATATTATATGGGTGGCTGCCCCAACTTTTTATGATGTCTCTGACTCATTCTTATTACAATATATATACACATACAGTATACAAATGTGTATTGATTATCATATCTTAGCCAAATCACGAATACAAAGAATTACTGAAGCCCTGGACACATTTGAAAGACTTATAGAAAAAGCTGAGGGTGACATGCATCTTCTACAGGTAACTGTTTACCTATATGATCATAATAGTTTTGGACACTTTCTGAAGAATATCAGGATTAATTATTGAATGTGCTTGACAGACTGGAAGAGTGTGGAAATTGTCCTTTGACAAATGTAAGTTCTGTCAAAAACAAGTGAGAAACATTGAACAGACTGATATAGCCACTGGTCCAGAAAATGTGGATGGTGTTGGAAGATGCCATCCGATCTAAAGTCATTAAGGACTTTTCTGCAGTTCTGCTAATATTATTGCTGTTTTGTAAATAAGAACTTGTTTATTTTTAGACCTCTCACAGAGCTTACTATAGGTTATCATGCCACCAAGGGTAGACCCAAATATATTCATGAGAAGACATGAGCTTATTTTAAAGATTCTGAACTTTTTGACAAATGCTAGGACTAGTCATGCACTGGTCTTTAATAAGATTTTGTACTGCTTAACTCATGCTCCAGTGTTGCCATTTGCAAATCCTTCAAAACCTACACACTTGATGCCAGTTTTACTTTACTTTTCAGTAAAGTCGGCTTCAGTCTCTCCAGGTCCCACTGTAGTCAGTGCGTGGCTGAAATCAGCAGCACCAATTCAGCCACAAGGCGAGTGGGTAACAGTAATACCTAAAATCTAAGAAGCCAAAATTTAGTCCCTTGGCACCCAGGTCACTAATTTGGACCCAGAACAGATTCTCAGCACTCTGCAGCACACCTGTGGATACTGAGAACAACAAATTGCTCTTAATTGGTGATTCCATAGTGCGGAATGTTAGAATTCCAAAGTATGTTAAACCAGCAGTTAATGTTAAATGCCTCGCAGTGGCTAAGATTTCTGACATAGAGGCCGCATTGGACTGTGTCGACGATGAAGTATCTACCTTCATCTCTCTATTCACCAAAGGTAAAAGAAAATGTCAGAATTTAGTTGTATCTGGCCCCTTACCAGATCATATAGAGGGGATGTGATTTATAGCAGATTGCGTTCCCTTCACTGCTGGTTAGAAACCTGGTGTGCAAATAAAAGCATAGCATTTGTGAACAATTGGGATGATTTTTGGGAAAGGCCTGGATTTTTCAAAAGAGATGGTCTTCATCCTAAGTATAGGGTATCTTTTCTATTATCCCAAAATATGACAGCAAAACTGCCTGGCTGACTGATTAGTGCACCATCCAGGCCACAGTCATGTGATCTTAAATCACAGGCTGTTGTTTATCCCACCTGTTACTTTCCTGAAGCTGTTACCCATAATTCCTGTTATGGGGCATCCTATAAATTTAGTCATGATGCAAACCTTAAATTACTTGATAATCACCAGTTCTGAAAGAAGTATGCAGTTTTAAATGCTGCTAATTGAACATTCACTCTCTTGGAAGTAAAGCTGTTTTGGTAAATGATATTATATTAAGTACAAAATCTGATCTGTGTCTTCTCACTGAAACCTAGCTTAGTAAATCTGATACTGTTCCCATAGCTGAGGCTTCACCAGATGCATACACATTCCTTCATAAGTCTAGAGATTCTGATCGAGGAGGAGGCCTTGGAATAATTCATTGTAACAAAATGCAAATCACTTCTAAAAATTTAGGCAACTTCACATCCTTTGATCACATAGTGTTGATAGGGGATTTTAATGTACAAATCGATGTTTAAAATAACACTTTTAGCAAATGTTTAACTTATTTGTTAAATTTAGTAGGATTTTGTCAGATTTTCAAAGGTCCAACTCATAATCATAATCACACATTAGATTTAATTATAAGTCACAGAGTTGATATTCAAAATTTAAATATTACTCCATTAAATTAAAATATTTCTGATCACTACTTAACTATGTTTGATTTGGTTCTGCCATTATCAGTACTTTCACAGATTTAAACAAAAACAGTGTGACATCTAGATTGTAATTCTGTTTCAAAATTTATAGATACTTTGAGTAAATCAAGTGTAATTGTGGAAACCCATTTAGATCAGTTAACATCAAATGTAAACATAAAAAATAATTTAGATCAGCTAATATCACATTATAATATGACCTTGAGAGATGCTATGGATGCAGTGGCTCCCCTTAAAACAAAAGTGATCAAAGCACATAGAAACTCTCCCTGGTTTAATGAAAATAGTCAAGCTCTTAAATTAGAGTGTTGAAAACTGGAGCGCAGATGGAGAACAACAAAGCTGAATGTCTTTTAAACTGCATGGACAGAGAGTGTTAAAAAAATATAAAAAAGCTCTCTTTAAAGCTTGCTCAGACTATTACACACAGATGGCCGGTTGCTGTGTGCTACAACATGCTTGACCTGGTGGTGATCAATGCACATGTACTGTGCAAGGCATGCACGGGGGCCACTGAGAAAAGAAGAGTGTTCTTTGCTCACCTTGCAGGGGAACTTCGTCATTGCTTCTTATAAGAAAAGGTGATGGAAAAAGAAAATAGGATGCAACATCGACAAGCTTCTGTTCCAAGATCACCACGTCCCCTAGGAAAGCAAACTCAGTCTGTGTCAGGTACACCTTCAATGTAATAGGAACCACAGCATAGAGAGAAGTGTGTACATTGCAACAGGTACACATGTCATAAATGTAGGAAGGACGGTCCTTGGGTGTGTGGGAACTGTTAACATTTGAATTTGATGATTGTATACAGTGCAGAACTGATCTCTCTGTATTATTCTTTCCTCTGCATGTCCTGGAGTACAAAAGAAACACCACCATGCATCAAAAAGTGGAAACTGGACAAGAAAAAAAAAAAAACGCATTCACTGATTACAACCGGAAGAAGGCATGCAAATGATTATGAATAATATGAATAATGTTTCATCAGTGACACAATCTTTTCCGAAATGTACTATACAGGTCATAAAATGAATTATTCCACATATCATATATACCTATGTCTCTGTTTTTTGTCAGTGAGGCTTTGACATTATGGACCATAAGGTGCATACTAATTCAGTGTGAGCAGGAACACTCAACAAAACTGAATAGAAAAAATTCAAGTGACAATGACATACCATAAAGGCATGACACACCAGAGTTTTTGTGTCAGCTTTTATCCCTCCAGATCAGAGAATTTCCATTGTCTCAAAACACCACTCACATCTACAGTTATTCCCATTTTCAGATAAAAACTAACAGCATCAGATCTGGGGTAGGGGTGGGTGTTGTATGGTGATCGTGACTGAGAGAATAGAAGTTAAAAAAAAAAATGCTAACTTTTACAGGTACAGTACTATAAATTTACACCAGCTGTTACAGACACAAATATATGTTTTTATTGTATAATATTAACAATAAGAGCGGCTCATTATTCAAAATGGTAAATTTACAAGGGAGCTGGTTTTGAACTTGTGACCTCTGGATCATAAGTCAGCAGTTATTACCGCTGCACCAGGGAAGCTGTCGTAATATCCTTGTACCTTTTGTGAAAGTGTTTATTTGATATTTGGCCTTCAGCCTTCACACATTATACAGTTCTTGTCTACATTTTGTCTTTTATTACTAAAACATGAAAAATGTTTCTGTTTTTACGATGTGTTTACATAGATTGTTGTAGACACGGAACACACATGAAATTATTTACCCTATACAACTTTAGGTAGCTCACTCCCAGATAATCAAGGCTGAACTGGGAAAACTTCTTGCCCTTTCTGAGGTGGTAACTGTTCATTTATTGTTTAAATATCCAAAGGAGTTTATTGTTAAAATTAGTAAAGCCTTAACATCTTTTGAAAAAATGTGCTGGCCCTGTTTACATTTTGAATGAAGCCCACAGCTCTTTATGGCCCTTAGTAAAAAATGTTGTCACACCATCCAAATAAAGAACCCATTTTTTTATAGCCCTTATTTAAAAAGCTGTTTATATTCTGAATAAAGCGCCTGGCTCTTTGCAAGCTTAATTTAAACATGAGGCTGAATTTTAGCCTCATTAATCAGGTAAATGTCAAAATAGACTTTGTTTTACATTCGTAGTTCTGTATGACCCTACAACTTTCAGCTGGTTTGAAACTAGTTTGAACATATCCCCCATTTATATCAACTTTAAAAGATTGTAAAAATAGTTATTCACATACAGGTTTCACACATAAAATGGTTTCACACATAAAATGTCTGTTGTTCACATTCGGCTACACAAACGTGTTCAGCACCATGATCAGCTAGGGTGGGATCAGCTGTCGAGGGGCGATCAGCTGATGCTCGCACCTCACGTTCATTTCGATCTCTTGGTCAAACTAATGAAGCTAACTTTCTAGTCAAGTCACAGGTGGCGCAGTGGTAGTGCTGCTGCTTTGCAGTAAGGAGATTGTGGGTTTGCTTCCCAGGTCCTCCCTGTGTTGAGAGTGCTTTGATTAGTGAGAAAAGCGCTATATAAATATAAAGAATTATTATTATTAAGAGAGTCGAAATAAAGCAAATAAATAAAACATGGGGCTTTATCCTATTGACAAAAGTATACAACCACCGTCCAAAGGTACATCAGACATACTGTATCATGTTCAGAGAAGTGGCGTTTTGAGAAGGCATCGGCTATATCATGTATTATTGAGTAAGAGTTATTGTCCATGTTATGAAAGGCATGTACAGTAGTCTCATTGATATAATGTTAATTTTTCAAGTCATTGACAGCATTTTGTACAAATGTGTGAATTTTTTAAAAGGCAGAAAGATATTAAAGCAACCCAGAGTTTATGACCAGACTTCTGAGCCACAGTTTGCGGAAAACGGCAAACACCTCCTGAAAGCTTCCAACCCAATAAACAGAGTCAGGATGAAACAGACATGTATGCTGTGTTTGGCTGGGGTGGTCTGTTAAACAACACTGACAAGAGCTTTTTAGGTCCTGATCAATTATTATGCCCAGCAGAGCAGCAATTAAACTCAATCAGTTTCAGAGCCTTTCAAAATGTTTCACCCATGGCTCCATCCGTTTGATCAAGGTCCATACCTGCATAATCAGACTCCTTGGGTGAGATTTTTCAAGTGGCCAGAGCTTCTACTAGTTCATCTATAGCCTCTTCTTGATGCATTGCTTGACTAACGATCTCCTCGGCCCCAGTTAGGTCCCCTGGAACATTATTATAAGGCACAAGGATGTTAGATTCTGCACGGTTCTCCAGGAGACTATCCGACCAATACATATGATCAGGGGCAGGTAACTGAGGATCTGGCCAATAGATCTGGTTGGTTGAAGGCATAAGAAGGTCCAGCGAAGATGGCTAGTCTGAAGGTGAGTTGCTCGGAGCAGAGTAGCTGGAGCTGGGGTGGATATCATAAGGCCAGAACATGTAGTTGGCAGCCGCCATCTGTTCAGGTGCATAGCCAGAGAGTTGCTGGAGGCTGCCCGGCCAAAACATGTTGCCAGTGGTCATCATTTGGTCTCGTGAAAAGTAGCCGGAGCTGGGTTGGAAATTACTAGTGGTCATTGTCTGGTCTGGAGCAGAGTAGTTTGAGTTGGTTTGGGGGTTATTACCTGACTGAAACAAGTAGTCTGCAGCCACTGTCTGTCCAGCACTATTGTGGACCAGTTCTTCGGAACGCATCAAGGTGTGGAGAATTTTTGACATCTCTGAGTCTGAGAGAACCGGGAGACAACTGGTCCAGTTATCAAAGGTTTCTAGGAGCTCAGCTTCGTTAGTGTAGTTGGTTGAAGACATCTCAAGGTAATGCTTTAAGGTAATGTAATCTCTGTATTTATTTCCACTTACTAAGGGGTGGGGTTTCCCAGTTTTCTTCCTTCTCCTTCGAGCTTGAATTAGTCAATATTCAAATCTCCTTCTCTGAAAACACTGGTTGCAGTTTTCTTTTAATTTTTTTAATCTGGTCAAACAGTTTTCCTTTATGAAAATCCTCATCAATATTTGGAATAAGAGATTTTAAAAAAGTCCAGTCTTTTATAGAAAAATTAATTTCAGTCACTCAATCCTTTTCTCATTTTCTTGATACTCTTCCCCCTTTTTGTGACTATCCTCTTTATATACAGGAAGGATAGGCTCTTTCTTGGAAATTACCACTGTGAGGCGTTCCAGAGCATTTGTTTTTACTTCTACTTGTCTCAAAGTACAATTACAATCGTACCAAGCTGAACTGAATCGATGGTTCCGTAGCTGAAATATTCTGAAAACAGCCTTGTTTTCATCTTCTTAGGAGCATTCACAAGGCCGTCCATTCTGTGCATTTTGAATGTCATAGCATTTGCACTTAAAGGACAGATTTTTATACAGTACTTTCTCCTTCTGCTGCAGCAGGGTGTAGCAACATGTCCATATAGGCTGTTAGAGAGAAGGCATACCTCCTGGGTATGGGAATCGGTAACGGAGCATGATAAGGGTTTGGTTTACAAAACCTCTCCCCCTAAAAGTAGAAGCTTAGAGATCATCAATTATGACAGATGTCCAAACCCCATAGGGGGGCATGGCTAAATTTAATAAGTCATATTTCATAAATCATATTTTGGGGGCAGGGATTAAGGTCATCAATCATCCTTTTGACAGTTTCTGTCTAATATTACTACTACATATACTACTATACTACTACATATACTACTACACTACTACTACTACTAATACTGTATACTACATATTACTATTTTGGTGTTCACATTGCCACAACCATAAATTAAAAAAATGTATAAGTTGCTGCAGCCTTTATAAAGTATTTTAATACAAATAAAACAATACAGTATATATTAAATGGCCATTTATCCATTCTTCTGATCAGGTAGGTTGCTCAAAATACTTTATTGGCAACTGTACAATATGTAACTAAATTAAATAAATGGCAAACAAAACATGCAAATGTTTAAAAAAGAATAGTTCTAATCAGGAAATAGGGATTCTTTGGATTTTTTCCTGAAACATTAAAATGTTGATTAGTAAATCATATGTAAACAATATTAAAAAGATAAAAGTAAGTATCTTTTTCAGTTGGTTTTGTACAAATCATACAATACCATATAGAAAATTAACAGATGATGACTGATTATTTGATGATGATTATAAATGATAATGATGATTAATACTGGACTAGATAAGGAATCTAAATAAACATACCAAATCATAGTATAAGTTAATATAATATTAACCCAGTAACTCCTGGGTTCCTAGACATCTGTTTGGGTGAGATAAGTGTTTGAGGTTTGGCTTTCTTTTACATGATTGTACTTGTGCTTCACATATCGTTCTGTGTGCTTAGTTATTATAATCATTATAAAGCTGACTTTTACTACTTCTCATTGTCCTTCAGTCTACCAATCAACCCACATCCTTGTTAAGTTGCCTGCTATTGCATAGTTTTGTTCTGTTTAACACTAGAATCCCTGAAGCCTACAAAAAAATACGTAACCCCGGGCCACCTTATATTCCTTCACACCTCTCCATTAGGTCTTTTGTTTTGCAAATGTGTCGATCAGCACAAGCAGCAAGCAGATTGCTGTCCCATCCCACCATCGCTGCAGCTCAAGTAGGACAAAAAGTTCTCCTAGCTCAAGTCTGTTTATCTGGGTGTAAGATGCCTGGAGTTGTATAGGGTAAATAATACATTGTTATTTGAAACACATGCATTTCATGTGTGTTCGGTGTCTACAACGAACTGGGTAAATGTAGGATGACAGGAAATGTAAGGCAAGAAATGTTGAACACATACCTAAAACAGAAACTTTTATCATGTTATTGTACTAATAACAAAATGTTGACATGAAGTATATAATATGTGAAGACTGAAGTCCAAATATCAAATAAACACTTTCACAAAAGGTACAAGTATAACAAAACATTTCTTTCCTCGCATTTCCTGTCGCCTCTTGTTTTTTGTTGCTAATCGCTTTATCACTGACAGTCGGGCTCACTTCTGCTCCCTACTTAAGAATACTCGGTGTCAGCTATCACCATGTGAAGACCTACTTGTGTAAAGACTGAGAGTCCACCAAGCAAGAACACTAGACACTCCTACTTGACTGAGATAGCTTTTTATTCCTTTCCATATCATCTTCAACATGTGTCAACAATTCATTCCTGTTGTTAACACAAGGCATTTCTCTTGCCCATTTAGCAAGGGAGGGAGAAACCCAGGCAACCTTATTTCACTGTGTCAAGCCACCGCCTCTGATTCTCTATTCTCATTTGTCTTGTGGAGCTGCCAGTCTGTGGTCATCAAAGCAGACTTTATTCCAGCTTTTGCCACCTAAAGGGGTTTTCAAGTGGTGGGTCTAATGACATAGAGTTGACCAGAAAACGCAGTATTGTCGACAGCACTTTCCTCTGCTTTCATCATCTGCCATTCCTGCTGCTCCACTGGTAGTAGTGGAAGGGAGGGCAGGACAGGCATTTTACTTCCAAGAACTGGAAATACACCAATTTTCCAATTAACATTACTATTGTTTATCCCCCTCCAGGTGGGATAACCCACCTCCTCAACCTTATTGTCTGTTGATGACTTTGCCACCTTTTTTTACAGAATAGGCTATCAGCAGTTCTTACCCTTGCTGCCACCCAGTATGCCTCTTTCCAAGCATCACCCCACATTCTCTCTCTCTCTATCTCTCTGCCACTGATGTTTCCAACCTCCTCTCCAGTTACTGCACTATCTGTCCACTTAACCCTGTCCTATCACTCTTCCTTCGGGCCATCTCCCCCCTCACTCATTTCTGCAATTACACACATCAATAACACCTCACTCATCTCAGGTACATTTCCTACCATCTTCAAACATGCACTGATAACCCCATTTCTTAAACCAACACTTGATCCATCACAAGTCAACAATTGCAAGCCCATCTCTCTCCTTTCATTTCTCTCAAACACTTGAATGTGCTGATGGCTCTACTGACTGGTCGACCAGCTATGGCTTGCTAGAGCTACCAGTATGTCATTCGTCCTGATCCTGTTAGATCTTTCTTCTGCCATCATCCCATCCCATGGGTTCTCTTATCAGTACTATGCTGATGATACACCACTGTTCCTGTCGTTCCCTCCAAAGGACAACACTGTATCAGCTAGAGTCTCTGCTTGTCTTACTGATATCTCAACCTGGATCAAGGACCACCAAATACAGCTCAACCTGGTGTGGCAGGCGGCCCTTCTACATATGTTCCGTACCTCCTCAGTACCTCCCCCGGGACGCTTGGTGGCAGCCTTCCTGGCTGACGATGGTGCCTCAGTTTCCCGCAGGGCTCCATGGGAGATGGAGTTCTCCACAGCCCTGTTGGGATCTGGGATGGCCACCAGGGGGTGCTGCATGGGTTCCTGAGCCAGCCTGTACAACTTCACAGCCCTGCCCGGAAGTGCAATCAGAAAGAGGTGATCAAGCACCTGGAGCACTTCCGGGTGGGCTATAAAAAGGGCCAGCAACCACCACTCAGGAGCCAGAATTGGGAGGAAGAGGACGAGGTTGCCAGAGAGGAGTGGTGCTGCCAAATGGGAAGTGTTGGGTTTATTTGAAGTGCTTATCTGGACTGTGTTGTGCCTGTGGGGTTCAGGTGGAAGACGTGCCCCACAAGTGAAGGAAAATAAAAGTTCTTTGTGTTTTTACACATGCCTTTGTCTGAGTCTGTGCCGGGCTGGGCGCTATACTGCATCCAGTCTCACACTGGTTAAAAATAGCTTCTTGTGATCCTGGCCAGACAGTCTGTTCAACTCCCCATCTCTGTACAGCTTGGCTCACTGTCACTAACACCTGCTCAGTCAGTATGCAACCTTGGTGTGGTGATTAATGAGCAGCATCTCTTTCTGGCCACATTTCTACCATTTTTCATTTGTGCTATTCAACATCCACAAGATGCATGACAGAGCATACAACACAACTTCTCGGCCAGGCTCTAGTCTGGTTGCATCTGGACTGCTGCAACTTGCTCCTGGCAGGAATACCAGCATGCGATATCAAGCTACTGCAGATGATTCAGAATACAACAGCCCGTATTGTATTGAAGCAGCCAAGACAGGCACATGTCACTCTTCTCTTCTGATCATGACATCAGCTCCCTGTAACAGCACATTCTAAGATCAACAGCGTCTAGTGATGCTGCCTCTACATGGTTATCAAGTTTCAATTCACTCTTTTCCCATGTACTTCCCAGATGGTGGAACAGGCTCACCACCTCCATCTGAACTGCTGACTCCCTCAGTGTATTTAAGAAGCAATGGAAAACTTTTTAGTGCATATCTGTTGAATTGAAAGGAGGAAAACTTTGTGCTGCTATATTTTTATATTGTTGGTTAATTGTGATATTGATTGCACATTATTACATCTCCACTTGTGGCAATCAACTTTTGTTACCTATCCTATTACACTTGCTGAAAAAACAGGCCCTAGCCTAATGTTATATGATTATGGTTACTTTTGTAAGTTACTTTGGGTAAAACCATCTGCCAAGAAAATAAATGCATAAGGATTTAGACAACCTTCCCAAGTTAAGGATGAAGAACTGTTTTTTTTTTTTAAAAGGCAGTTATAGGAAACTGATTGGATTCAATTTTTTGATATAAGCTGCATAGTATTCTTGGTGACAGTTGGCTTAGTATGCTTGTTTAAAAACAGTAGTGGAAATATATTTTTGTTATTCCAGCCTTAATGTTTTAATCTGCTATGCCAAAGAGCCCATTAACTCCTTTTTGTCTATGGGGAGTAAGTAAATTTTAATAGGTTTGTCAGTTTATGAAGAATAAGCTAAGCTTTGCCTGCATGTATCTGATTTTGTGTAGCAATTGTCATGATTATTCAATTTAACCACATGGAGGCCAAAAGAAGAATATGGTATTTGAATTGAATAGAATAGAATGCCTTTTATTGTCACTATACACATTGTGAGACATGCCCAGACACCACCAGACTGAGACCACATCTTTCCAAAAACCACACGTTTTATTTCTCCAAACACCAATAAACACAGTCCCGCACAGCACACAGTGCTCCCAGCACTAATCACCCCTAATCCTAATTTGTGAATTTCCCATTGGGATTAATAAAGTATCTATCTATCTATCTATCTATCTATCTATCTATCTATCTATCTATCTATCTATCTATCTATCTATCTATCTATCTAATCCAGGCCTTTCTCTCACTGTCCGTGGGCTACCTTTCCTCTCTCCACGGGAGCTTCGTCCTGCTCCCACTCCCGACTCTAGCTCCCTGATTGTAGGGAGGCGGATCCTTTTATAGTGACCCAGATGGGCTCCAGGTGCTCCGTCTGACAACACTTCCTGGTGTGGCAGAAGTGTCAGGAGAGCACCCGGAGGCACTCTGGGCGTCCCTGGAAGGATCATCCTCCATGTTTCTGGGTGTGGCAGAAGTAAATGTTTCCCGGGCTCTCTGAGACTCGGGGCGCCCCCTGGCGGTGCCCACAGGCCGCAATGGGCTTGATCCCCCTTGCTCCTCTCCCGTGGTCCTCTCCAGATCCAGGGCGGTTGCCCCCTCGTGGCCCAGAGGACGAATACATCACTTCCCGGTCCTTCCAGGCATCCCGGCTGGGTCTGTCCCCCAGCTGTTTGTGACAACATGTAGACTGAGAGTAAAAGCAGCTCCTTCAGTCAGACATATATGTAGAACACAACATGATCATTATCAGTACCATTTAGATATTGGATATTGCACAGTTGATGGATAGAAGCAAGTCCAGGGGTTGGTGGGTTAGACTGTGTAGTCAGTGCATGTGTGAATTTAGAATGGTTATGGCTTTTGGGAAAAAACTGTTCTTGAATCTGTTTGTCCTTTTTGTGATGCACCTGTAGTGCCTCCCTGAAGGCAACAGGTCAAACAGATCAGAGCCAGGGTAGGAGCTGTCCTTAATGATGTTTTTTGCTCTACTGAGGCAGCAGGAGGTGTAAAAGTCCATCAGGGAAGGGAGAGGGCAGCCGATGATATTCTGTACTGTCTTTACTACTCTCTGAAGCCTCACTCTGTCTGCCATGGTGCAGCTGCCTTACCATACTGTGATACAGTACGTCAGCAGGCTCTCGATGGATGAGCGGTAGAAGGTCAGTAGCAGGTTGGAGTCCAGGTTGTGCTTTCTGAGGACCCTCAGGAAGTGTAACCGCTGCTGAGCCTTTTTGGTGACTGCTGTGATGTTGTCTGTCCAGGAGATGTCAGCGGAGATAAGGACGCCGAGAAACTGGAAGGTATGGACCCTCTCCACACACTCGCCATTGATGTAAAGGGGGGCTAAGTTGGTGCTGTGCCTCCTGAAGTCGACAATGATCTCCTTGGTTTTCCTGGTGTTCAGAGCCAGATTGTTCTTTGAACACCAGGCTGCCAACTTCAGGACCTCCTCTCTGTAAGCTGCCTCGTCTCCCTTTGAGATGAGTCCGACCACTGTGGTGTCATCAGCAAACTTGATGATGAGGTTGTTGTTGTGGGCTGGACTGCAGTCGTGGGTGTAGAGACAGTACAGAAGGGGGCTCAGCACACAGCCTTGTGGGGTACTGTTGTTCAGTGTGCGAATGGAGGAGTGGTGGGGGCCAAGTCTCACAGTCTGGAGCCGGTTGGTAAGAAAGTGTTTTATCCAGACACATGTGAGAGGGGGGAGGCCAAGAGTGATCAGTTTGGTGATGAGAATGTCAGGAATGGTTTAAGATTTTAAACTTTAGAATAAACTTAAGGTACAACGGATAACAACCTTGTTTATTCCTCTGCAGATGCTAGCAGAACAGGTTCTAATCCCTCGTCACTATTAATCTGACTAAATGGGTTTCAGAGAACTTTAGGATGAAATTTTGTTTATTTGTAAACTCAATTTTAAATATTGCCTCAATACAAATAAATTTTATAAAAAGAGAAAAACAGTCTTCTTCTGATTTTGTTTAAGAGCAAATTGATTAGAGAGAGAGAGAGATTTCTAACATCACTATGATATGAAACTTGTGGAATGCAGTGCCATGTACATCTGTGTTACAAGTTGCTATCAATTAAGAATTCAGGCCCACCTATCTTCAGTGTAATTGGCTGGCTGCTCCAGTACTATAATAGCTCCATGAAACTATACCATAGGTGCTGCAACTGGAACAGCCTTAAAAGGGGCCTGTCATTGTAGGCCTGCCGCCAGTATCTGTTGATTTTTCTTTTCTTTTTAAAGTTTCACAGAAGCATTATGTCATATTTTCTTTAGGTTGTATCAAAAATATCAAGTTGCCATGCTTAACAAGGTTAGGTTTCAAATTGTAACATCGTGCGACAGATATAGTATATGGACTAAACTGTGGCATTGCCTCAGAGAAAAAACCACAGTGAATTCAACTGTTACAAGAGTCTGCATTTCACAACTCCAGTTGCATGCACCTGAGCGACGTCACATGGTCCTGTCGCTGGAACAGACACAGACGGGAGTCTGCAGCCAGACTCTCTTGCTTTCTTCAGTGACTTTCTCTCTAACTTCTTCTTCCTCCTCTTCATCTTTTTTCACTTCTATGTGAAGTCGATGTGGTTGATCATACAGCTCTGTCCTGCATCTCCTCCCCAGTCAAATCATTTCCTTCAGATCTTCTTTTACTTTGTTCATCCGCCTCCGCTTTGGCATCCCTCACATCCCCCCTTCCCGTAATTTCAATTCAGTCACTTTTTTTGCCCACATATTCCTTGTCTCTCCTCATTACATGCCAATACCACTTCAATCTACATTCCTGTGCTTTCATAGATATTTCTTCCACTTTTGATGTACCTCTGATTGTCATATTTCTTATTCTTTCTTTCCTTTCCTTTAATTCACCATTCTCATTTCTGCCTACAACTTACTTCTCCTGTGCTTCATTTACTGACCTTGTTGCAGCTCCATACATAATTGCTGGTCTTACTACTGTCTTAAAAACCTTACCTTTAATTTCCTTTAATTACACAATACTCCTAATACCTTCTTCCAATTGTTCCATCCATACTGCGCTTTGTGGGTTATCTCTGCATCTGTTTTTTTATCTAACACAGATCATAAACATTTTAACATTCCTATTTTAATGAAGTCTTCTTCCACCATGTTATCTCTCTCTCTCTCTCTCTTTCTCTCTGTTTCATATGCACTTGTCTTTGCGTGCAGTTGACTCACTCTGTAAAAACTCACAGCCTTTCTTGCTTTCTCTCACACACATGTCATTATTAGGAAAATCTTCTTGTTGAACACTTCTATTTCTAGGATGTATTATATCAACAAATAGCTTTATAACAGCATCGCTATTACCCATGTAAGTGTCAGTTTTATCTGCTGCCCTGCTGCCTTCATGTTACCTGAAGAACTTTGCAGCTCAGAGCATCAGGGCTATAAAGGATTAAGTTAAAGCTAATTTTATTAATAAATACTATTTATTGTGCAGCTATTGGTACAGGGTTTCTTTGTTTGCAAGGATGATAGCAAATTTCTACCATATATTGATTCGAGAGCAGTTAATAAGATTACTACTGCTACTACAGTTACCTGCTCCATTTTTTACCATTTTGGCCAAATTTGACTTTGGAGGAATGTGGATGCAGGTATTTAACATGGTCACAAGGCACTATGAATATTCAGGCAATGCCTGTGAAATGATATTTTGATTCTTTTCCCCAAATACTTTGTGGTACATTACAAGGTACTGTTAAAGTACTTAAGAGCCGGTAATTTATTTGAAAAACTACAAAAATAAATTTTCATAAAGCTTTGTTTCCTTTTTTGTTATGTGATTTCCAGTAAGACCTTAATAACAGACAAAAAATATTGCTGTATTTAATACATTCAATTACACCAACTTCTGTTAACCAAATGCAAAGATTTTTAGAATTTGTCTTTTTTTTTTGCCAGTTTACAAAACTATACATAAAATAAGCCATAAAACCAATAAAGCTCATAAAATTTTGACTTTATTTTTACTGCATACATTTTTATCTCCCCCTTTTGTGGAATTTGATGTATAGGGGATGAAATGTAGGCACTTGTTTTTCTCATTAGTCTCTTGATACTCCAAAAGTATTTTTTGTCTTTATTATTTATTTTTTAATTATAGCACTGCCACATAAAAAAATGTCATGTGTTTTCTGCTGTCTGTCTGGTCTGCTTGTGTGGTTACTAGGATATCCCATACATTCTTTGTTAATAATAGGTAATTGACAGCAACACTCCTGAAGGTGGGACAGCCATTATTTTTGATGGAATCTGCATAAATTGTGCTGCTTTTCAAAAGGAGAAGGAGAACAGCCATTGAGGGAAAAAGATGGGAGAAACCTAATTAAACTGATCAGTATCTGCCATGAAAAAGATCTGCAGCTCCAAAAGGTCTATTAATCCTGCATTCTATCACAACTAGGAGAGCTCATGATATCCTTTTTATTCAATGGTGCAGTACTGAATGTGAATAATTTTACATTTAAGATTTCAACGTTTTTGGTTTGTCCGGCATCTACAACTCATTCACTTGTTACAAACAGTCAACTTGAACTCTGGGCAAGTTTGTGAACTTCAGAAGAGTGCTGTGTGTGTTTTCTACTGTATATAATTTTATTTATAAGTATAGGGGTTATTGTGTGTTGGGGGAATGACCGTTGCTGTTTTTAATTTTCATATCTTTCTTTTTGTTAATATATTTCTCCCTGTTTAATGAAACTGCCTTATACCTTTTTTTCATAGACTGTGTTTATTCACGTATCTGATAAAGCTGATTATTTCAAAAAGGGGATGTAAATTGGAGTCCTTCATAGAGTGATACTGGTGTTTTCTTTTATCAGTCGACTTAACAGTTAGCAAGGTGAGCGGTAGCATTTAGCCCAATTCAGGTTATTGGGTCCAACTTGTTACATAATTTGCTAAAAAGAGTTTGCATATTCAATATTGTATACTTTAAGGATAACAAACATTTCCTGATAAATTACATATTGCCTTTAATATGAGTTTAATTAGTATTTAAATATTTATCCCTTGTCAAAATCTAGTAATTTTCTGTTACGTTTTTCCCTACTCCATTTTGAGCAAAACAAATTAATGCTGTACAGACAAGCAGAATCGGTTCAACCTAGATAATTAAGGAAATTGTTATATTCATATATCCATCCATTTTCCAATTCAGTTTCATTGGCCATTCTGCAAGATAATTAGGGTGTTATGTACAAAGTGTAGGCTCTCTAGTATGGAATACAATTTGTGTTAAACTAAATACAAAAAGTATTTAAATTTAAAAGTGTAATTATACAATAAATAATAGCATTAAAAATTGTACCAATATATAAGTGAATCACTCAATTGTCAAAATATTGATATAAATGAAAGGCATCCAATTATTATGAAATATTATTTCATCATGTCATTTTGTTTTACTAATGTGTCTGTGCTAAATTTAATTATTGCAGATTTTATTTGAAAATGGCTTCCTTTTTGTTTTTTTATTTTTTATTTAACAATGGAACATTTCCAAATGAGTCTTTTAATGCCACCCTATTTATTTAAAAATGTCTCTATTAGTAATCACCCTACAATATTTTACGGTTTATAGTGAAAGGACTAAAGTAGCTGGAAAAGACAGCTTAATCAATGGATTGGAAAAAGCATATGGTAAAGTGTTAAGTGCTAAATAACAAAACACTGGCAATATCTCTAAACAAAAACTGACTGTTAACAAATGAATTGCCTTCATATAACAGAGCACATTGATGGTATGGCAACAGTTGGGCCACAAGCATAACACTACATCATTGAATCCATGTACACCTCATGTTTATCCAAATTTAGGAAATTATTTATTGTTTTTCAAAAAGTACTTTTTTAGGATTGCAGGCAGCACAGTGATATATTATGTGGTGCTACTGCCAAATGGATCCAAAGAATTCCTATTCGATATAAATATATTTTCTGTAAGAAATTTTGTAACTGCCTGACAAAGTCTTGCAAAAGAATTGTAGCCAGCGGTTCAGTTTCAGTTATTTTGATTTTTGATGGCCAGGAACGTAAGTACTAGGTGTTCACAGCAAGCTTAAGCTTTTTATTGTACTCTAGGACAAACAGCTCAAGGTTGCAAAAGTTAGACTTGTGGTAGCTTTGCCTGTCTCGAAAGATGAATGAGAAAAGCAAGAATTTAGACAAGGTCAGGTGGAACATGGTAGTGAAAGTCTACTGAAACATCAAAAAAAAAGATATGGGAAAAAAGATACATAGAAAATTAGTATGGAATTCCATTTGGAATCATGAGCCTCAGTGGATTCAGTTTCTAGTACACTCTGTTTATGATGTCTAGCCCATTGAAAGCAATTTGTGTGGTAGAATATGGGACACTGGACATGCATTATCAGAATGCAGTGTGGCCTTAATGCAAGAAATTTATCGATTGCATCATGAATAAATACTCCAGGGTATTAGATCAGAGTGTGAACAAATTGTGAGACATATAAAATCAGACAACATGATCTAACATCAGTTTTATTATGATTGGAGAAAAAAGCACAGCACCAGTCAGAGCTAGGCATGCTAATCTTTTAGTACAGTAAGATACTTAAGAGCTCAAGACCAAATTTCCCCTGCCTTTGGTAGGGCAAATTCTAAGCAGATGTATCAAAGTCTGCGGAGGATGGACTGGGATAAGCTTTTAAGTGTGGAGACAGTCGAAGAGCAGTAGAACAGGTTTAAAAATGTTTTACATATAATACAGGACAGGTACATACCTAAATCAGTAATTAGTAGAAAATTTTAAAAAACTGCAGTTGTACAAGGTGTATATGACTAATAACTTCAATGCAAATCATTCGGCATATGAGAGCATGAGGGTAACCATTAAGAAGGATACTAGAGAAGCCAAAATGTAGTTATGAATTTGGTCTCATCTATTGTTCGAGATGGACATGTAGGGGTGAACTCCATTATCAGTGGTGTTATTTTGACTTTTTTTAAAACATCAGTTAAATTAACCAAATTATTTACTGTTAAGCTAACCAAATAAGAATGGAAGGAATGAAGTCTGTTAATTTAAGAGGCTTGACATATTTAAAATATTTAATGGGTTCTTAGTTTGCCAGTGACTGTGATTGTTGTCATCATATCATAATTATATTGATAAACTGCAACTAAAGGTTCATATAATTTTAAAAAACCATAAGACAGTATAAAGGCATATTATGGAATCATCATGTTAAATTCTGCTCTGTACATGTAGTATTTTTATTTTACTATTATACTATATTGAGGATTACTTGTGTTCTGTTCGGTGTATTGTATTGTATTTACCCCCTTTCTTTGAAACCCACTGCCCACCCTACCTGGAAAGGGGTCTCTCTTTGAACTGCCTTTCCCAAGGTTTCTTCCATTTTTCCCTACTAGAGTTTTTTTGGGAGTTTTTTCTTGTCTTCTTAGAGAGTCAAGACTGGGGGACTGTCAAAAGGCAGGGCCTGTTAAAGCCCATTGCGGCACTTCTTGTGTGATTTTCAGCTATACGAAAATAAATTGCATTGTATTGCATTATATAGAAAGGCGTCCTCAAAAGTCCTCATTTTTCAATCCAAATGTCCTCATTTCCAGAGAAACAGAGTTGGCAGCCCTATCCCCACAAACATTAACAATTTCTAATTTCAGAAATTAGACTCAATCATAACTTAATTTACTTGGAATTCTAAACATCCATGCATCCAAAGGTTGACTCTACTTGACCTAAAGCAGAAGGGGGCATGGCACCACCCAACTTTCAATTTTATTACTGGGCGACAAATAATCAAGCTATAAAGACCTGGACATCGACAAAAATTGATGAATATCCACAAGCCTGGTCTGCAATAGAAATAAAATCTTGCAGTACTTCTTTATATTCCCTGCTCTGTGCCCCAGTTAATACAAACTACCATCATTACATTAAATATCCAATTACCCTTCATTCTCTCAGAATATAGAACCAATGTAGGAAGCATTTTAAGACAGAGAAGCTTTAATCTTTTGCAGCTCTACATGACAGCCACCTTTTTCCACCCCCTCAAACATATACACTGTTCAATGTCTGAAAAGTGTACGAGATTAAAACACTTAGAGACTTCTACATAGATAATGTCTTTCCATCTTACGAACAATTATGCTTCAAATACAATTTCTCATCAACACAATTCCTCCACTACTTTCAAGCTAGAAACTTTGCTAAACAGAACCTGCCCAATTTTCCTCACCTTCCACCTTATTCTATTCCAGAGGAATTATTGATCAGTCTTGAAGACTTAGATAGCATCTCTACAATTTATAAAAATATTTTAAAGTCTCTTCCTTTCAAAGACCACAGGAGTAAGTTGGGGAAAGGATCTGTCACTTAATATTTCAAAAAAGAAGTGGAAGGCAGCCATGCACAGAATACACTCAAGTTCCATATGTGCAAAGCATTCAGTCATTCAACTTAAAATCTTTTATTGTGCTCGTTTATCTCATTCAAAATTGTCCAAAATGTTTCCAGGGCAAGATTCAACCTGCGAACATTGCAATCTAGCTCCAGACTCAATGGGCCACATGTTCTGGGTATGCACCAAATTAACAACATTTTGGACAAAAATCTTTGCATGCATATCATACAGCCTTGGTGTCACAATCACTCCTAACCCATTAACAGCTGTGTTTGGTGTAGTCCCAGACATCCTTAAAGTGAAGAATGACAAACTGTAATTTGTTTTACTACATTACTAGCACGTAGACTTACAGTATCTTGCTCAAATGGAAGAACCCAAACCCCCCCCCCCCCCCCCCCCACTCTTAAGTCAGCAGGTAACCTAGGTTCTATAGTACTTGAAATTGAAAAAAATCTAATTCTCACTTAGAGTATTTGTTCAAAACATTTTTTTAAAATACAGAGGATCGCATTAATGACATTTTAGAATAAGCTTCCATTTCGAGGAAAAGGATACCCTTCTTTTCTTGCTCCTTTTATAGAGTAGCTTCAGTTGCTGACTCCTTTCCCTTTCTCTTGGGTGGAGGTTGAAATTTACTTTGATTTGTTAATTTTGAATTGCCTGTATGGAATGCTATCTGCTTCTAATTTAAATCAATAAAAATATTTAAAAAAAAAATAAAATAAAAGGCAGTCAGAAAGGAATATAGCAGGTGTGATTATCGATTCTTTCAGTATTTTAGTAGTAACAGAAGAGTCAAGGAGAAGGTGAAGTATATCAGAACTAGTAAAGGGGAATTCAAAAATACAGACAACGAGATAGCAGATTCTCTAAACATGAATTTTTCTGAGGTCTTCATATATGAGGAAGTGCATAACCTCACAGTGGTAACAGGGAAAATCACGGAGGTACTGAGTGATTTTGAAATTGTAGAGGGAGAAGTACTGCTTAGATTAAACAGGCTGAAATCAAAAATATCACCAGGACCACATAATATATATCCTGAAGTTCTTAAGGAGGTTAGTGAGTACATATATGAACCCTTGATGCATACTTTTAGGAAGTCACTGGAGAAAATCCGATGGAATGGAAAATTATGGCAATTATTATTCTGTTATATAAAAAAAGTAATTGGGGAGATCCAAGCAACTATAGGCCAGTAAGCTTAATGTGCCTCACAGCTAAATTAATGGAAGGAATATCTAAGGAAAAGATTGAGCAATACATGGCAGGAACAAGAGTTTTACTGAAGCAGTCACCATGGGTACAGACAATGGCGGTCATGTTTGACTAAATGCTGGAATTCTATGAGTATCAACAGGGTACTACTAATGAGGTGCATACGATATTATGTATCTTGACTTTCAGAAAGTATTTGATCTTAGGTTTGAATATTCAATGGAAGGTCTGAAAATCGAAAGTACGCCTTATGAGGAGGATTTAGGAATTGTAGTGAACTTCACACTAACAACTGCCAGACTGTGTTCAGAAGCCGTTAAGAAGGCTAAATGAATGTTAGGTTATATAGCACAGTTTGCAGAGTACAAGTCCATGGAGTTTATGCTGGAGTACTTTGTCCAGATGTGTTCTCCAGGCTTCAAAAAAGACATAGCAGTGCTAGAAAATGTCCAGAGTACACAGACTAGGCTAATTTTTGGGCTATAGGGAAATAGTTATGAGAAAAGATTAAAGGATCCTTTTCAAATTAAGCAAAAGCAGATTAAGAGCAGACATGATTGAAGTGTTTAAAATTATGAAGGGAATTAGTACAGTGGATCAAGACTGTTAATTTAAAATTATGTCTGCCGTTAATTGTTTGATAAAATCATGCCAGCCTGTGACTTATAAAATGACCTTACATAGCATCAGTGCTCTAACTAGTAAATTATTCTATGCAAAGAACAATGATAATAGTGATGCTAATTCAAACTACCTACATTGCTCTAGTCTTGTTAACTATACAGCCGCATTAGGCATTACATTAACAAACCATGGTGTAATTAAATGCAGGATAAATGCAAATAACTTAATTGCTACTTCAAGGTGACTCTTATACTGACAGTATATATCATTATATCTGACCAATTCTGCATTCTGTTTAGTGTAGAAATACTAGTAACTGCAACTAAAGAGCAGCATATTGTTAAAAAAACGTTATTTCAATGCATCCATAGTGTCCACATGTCTAATATTCTCAATAATCAGTCCAAATTTACAAATTTAGTGCTTAACCTAGCACAGCCATCAAAGTAATCATTAAAATGGTATATTTTTTTTCTAAGGTGAGATCCGCAGCCGACATAGTGGCCAGTTAAAAATATTGTTAAGAAATCCTTTAGCACTAAAATACCTTATAAATCTCAGAGTGTTGCATCATAAGAGAAAATGCTGTAGGACTCAGCATAAATGGGGGAAACCTAAGTTAACAGTGCACTATGAAATTATTAAAGGCACATATAGCTGAATATAGCAAAGCAGTCCATCTTGAGAGGCAATCCTATTTTTCTAAAATTAAAAATGATAATGCTGGAAATCCAAGAGTTTTATTCACAATTACTGATCACCTTCCAAACCCATTTCATTCAAAGGAATGTCTCCTGGACAATTCTAATGAAACTTAGAAGGCTTTTGCCACATTTTCTACACACAAAATAAATTATATAAAAATAATATAATACATCCCCCCAAAACGAATCCTATAGAACACTCAGCATGCTCTTTTTAGAGAATTAAATTCTTTCACTGAAATAGGTTTTCCTGAACTCCATAGAATAATTTCTTCACTAAAACCTTTCACCTGTGTCCTTGACCCAGTCCCAACTGGATTTTTCAAAGAAATTTCAGATTTGCTTATTTATAGTGTACTTGACATATGGCACATTTGCTTCTAACCCTGCACTTTGCGAGATACCATGGTTCAAGGGCTGTCATTCAAATAAAGACCTTTAGTCATGTTGCTGGTCAAAATAAAGTAATTAACAGTTTCTTTACATTTTTGAGAGTTACTGTCGATAATAAAACCTTTGCTTTCGAATTCATTTCTTTACATTTTTTACAAATTATGAACATGTTCATTATTTATCATATATGCATAGACCTATTATAATGCAGCTTTCTTAGCAATAAATACAGCAGTTATTGTGCTAAGAACAGTAATCTCTCAACTTCAGACCTACAGTATTTCTAATTTGACTTTTTTAGGTAAAATTCTAGAAAAAGAAGTTTTTAAGCAATTAAATGACTCGCTAAATATGTTATCCTTTGTAAGTTTCAGTCAGGTTTTAGAACAAACCACAGTATATGAACTGCACTGCTTAAAGTATTAAATATCTTAGGACTTAATATGGACAGAGGTCACATATCTGTTCTTGTTCTACTAGTCCTAAGTACTGCATTTGACACCAGTCTAATAAATCTCCTTAGTCAATGGGTAGGCAATTAGTCAATTGGTTTCAGTCTTCTTTAACAGGTAGAAATGTTTTTGTTAGCCGTGGTGATTGTAATTCAGAGATCCAAAATATTGTATATGGCATACCACAAAGATATACTTTTATGCGGTTACTTTCAATCTACAGTATATGCTCCCATTAGGCTACATTACACAGAATACAAGGTGAACTACCACATCTATAAAAATGACATGTGGCTTTACCTGTCTATAGGACATGATGACCCTGACACTCTGGGCTCTCTTACCCTATGTCTGTCTCGTACTTCTGAATGTATAAGTAGTAATTTCCAGAAGCTAAATAAAGAAAACACTAAATCTTAGTTGTTAGTGAAACAGAAATAATGAGGGCATTGGAAATAAACTTGATCCCTTAGAATCAAGTAAGTGATGTGGCTTAGTGAGAAATAAAGGTGTTAGATAAACTTACTACTGGAATGTCAGCAGCTTGCTATAGACATAGAGGCTGTTGATCCCATCATCAATCACAACCCCAAGATTAAACATCTGCATGCCTCTGCTATGATCCCATATGACATGACCCTTAAGGATTGCAAGCAGTTCATGAAGCAGATGTTACTGATAAATTATTTTCAAATCAGTGCGTTCTTCATGATCTCCAATTCCTTCTGCCATCCATGAGGCACAGAGTGTTGCAGATGAGGTCAAGACCTTTCCAGTCTTGGAGTCTTCTGAAAGCAAAGTCTAAAGATTTTTTGGGAGATGTTAGCACTAAAGTTCTCAGAGTTCTAGAATAGAACTAGTGAGAAAAAAAATGTTGTTTGCATTTTACCAATTCTATTTTGTGTACTGCATTTTATGGGTTATTTCACGGTTACTGTGCTATGAAAAGTGTATGTGATAAAAATATTATTTTGTTATAAAGAATTCCATTAAGAAAAGTGTATTGTAAGAAATCTCTAGCGAAAGGTTACCGTTTTTGATGGTCGCGGGATCTTAACCCCCTATTTCCCATACTTTTAAAGTATTATCATTCCTATCTTCAAATTTTGCATCATTTCTTATGAACGTATCATTTTTAACTCTTAATTGATCTCACTATTTATTAAGCTGGTCCTTTTTATCCATCCCTTATTCTGCACTCAGAAAAGCACAGTAGTGTAAGAATCACATTTGTAAGAAATTCAGAAGAATTTGTAATTTTGCCATCTCTTTAAATGCTTAACCGTTTCTTGTAAATTCTTGTAAATTCCTATTAATTTACCTTTTTCTGTGTTGTTTGTTCCCTTAACTATATCCTAAAACTGATAATAAATGACAAGAGGAACACAACTGGAAACAGATGAGTAAATATACCTTAAATAATATGCCTTAAATAACCAGAATACCAAGGAAATTGTAATAAAAGTTGATAAGATGATGATTACAATTTTTTAAATGTAATACTAAAATAATTAATGCTTGCTAAAATCCAACTAAAAGAAAGCAAACCAAATATTATAATTTTTACACTGTCATTGAAACACAGAAACACGGAAATAACAGCTTGCCTAATTAAAGCTGGAATCCAATTAAAAGAAGAGGTTGGTTGGTATGAAATCTAGTGACATAGGGGACTCCTGTTCTTTAAGAACAACTGATCTGCAAATGTTGCAGATAGTCAAATTTAATTTATTTACCACAATTAATCTATTTAACAACTGTCAACATGTTTTCTTAAAACTATGCACAAAATGTATCATGAATGTGATAAAAATTTCCAAGTATATTTCCTTAGAAAACTACATAGGGCTAGAAAGGACTGTCCAAAATGTCCTAAAATATAAAGAAAAACAACATGTAGGAAACAGGTGATAAAAGTGTTTAGAAATAATTATGACAAAACATGAAACATGTCCAAACATACATTTCACCTTAGAACAATCTAGACAAGAATAGTCTATTCAGGCCAACAAAGGTTACCGGTCCTATCTTTTTAATTCTTCTAAAATAACGGCAAGTTTTAAAAGGTACAAAGTCCTATAGTGTACCACACTACTTGGTAACTTATTCAATGTGTATATGGCTCTCTGTGTAAAGGAAAACATCCTAATGTTTGTGCAAAATTTACCCTAAACAAGTTTCTAATTCTGTCCCTATGTTCTTGATGAGCTAACTCATTTTAATCGACTCTACTAATTCCCTTCATAATTTTAAACACTTCAATCATGTCTCCTCTTAACTTTCTTTAGCTTATACTGAAAAGGCTCAAGTCAATGTTTCCTCATAATGCACCCCCTGTAGCCCTAGAATCAGCCAAGTCACTCTTCTGTGGACATTGTTTTAGCTCTGCTATGTCTTTTTTGTAGCCTGGAGACTAAAACTGTACAAAGTACTCCATCATAACCTCTTTGAACTTGTACTCTACATTTTGTGCTATATAACTTAACATTTTGGTAGCCTTTGTAATGGCTTCTGAACACCGTCTGGCAGTTGATAGTATCGAGTCCACTACGACTCCAAATCCTTCACATAAGGTGAACTTTCGATTTTTAGACGTCCCATTATGTATTCAAACCTAACATTTGTACTTTATAAGTGTAATACGTTACATTCTATCTACCACAAATCTACCCAAACCTGTATGTTGTCCAAGTCCTTCTGTAATGATTTATCATATTCTAGATTATTTGCCAATCCACCTAGCATGGTGGATTGTTTCCCTGGGCAGTGCAAAATATGCTGGAAAATGACTGAATAATCTGACACTGACAAATACTTCCTTTCTCAATTTGGCCCTGTAGATATGTTTTGACCTTTCCCAGTCTAATCCCCATATTATGAGTCACCCCATTAATGTGTTTGATCCTAAAAATTCTTATCAGTCAAGCAAACTTCTACAACTCAAACAATAGTTCACATCATTTAACCTATGGGGCAGGTTTTCAATGTTGCCAGTCTCTTAATCATAAGTTAATTTTGTTAAATATGATTTAATGTTTTTAATTGAAAAACATGTTTAGAAAGAGTATTCAGTAGTACCTTAGCATTCAAAGGTACTCTAAATAAAACTCCCACTATAACTGCACTTGTTCAATGCACTCAGGTCTAAACAGGTGGTTCTTCTGCCCGACTCATTAGTTGCCGGCTTACAGTATTTCCTTATTAAAACCAACCATAGAAACTGAGAATTAGGAAGTCTAATTAAAGCACAAAATGTCTTTAAATCATTTCTTTATACACACCTAAATGAGTGTAGCCCAAAGTATTTTAGAAACAGTAAAGTTACAAAACATGTAAAACAGAATCATAGTTAAAATGATTAAAGTGAACGTCCAGTTTGAAACATATTCCATGATTAGATGGTCCAGAAGTTGAGGAAAACAACATTTCTTAGCTGGGGAGAATACTGAAGACAATAAACCTGTTGAAGTTCCAAGGCCAAACCCCCAGACACTCTATAGTATATAAATGTGATCAATATTTAATTATATATATCTATAATATGTAAAGCAGATGATTAATTGATTGACTACAATAAAAACCTGAGCTTACTGCAATCTTTGATAGACTGCACTGTGAATTTAACTGGCACCATAAAGCTGATTGATTTTAATACTTTTTAGTAAATTTAATAAGAAATCAGTAAGAAGTGAGCCATCTGAAACGCAAAAACAAATAAATACAAAAATAATATATTGATTACAAGGTACATTAAAAAGGTACACATACAGCCAAAAACTAAGGAATAAATCAATAATAATAAGTAACACACAAAACTTGCCTTTAAGTTGTGCAACTTAACTTTCAGAATTACAAGTTTCAACATAACTACAACTAAGGCTTTACTTTCTTCTTAGAATGCTTCCTGGCATCTGCAGGAGGCAAAAAAGGCAGGATCATATCCCCTGGATGAGATAGATATGGTGTATGTTTGTGTGCGTAAGCCTTTAAAGGAGCATGTGGTGGTTTCAGTGAGAAAGTGAGCATATCAACATGCTCAGAACTGTGGTTTGTTCTGCACTTTGATGGAATGTTTCCTGCTGCTCAAAAGAGACACTCTGATGGCATGGATGTTGCTGGAATACTGTACACAAAAAGGACTTTGTGAGCGTTGGATAGCATGATCCGTTTGTTTTCCACCATGACAGTGGATTTTCCTTCTTGAACAGGGAATGTTTGTTGAAATACATCAAGACCTCCTTCTGCATAGCATGCTTTAACTGCTACTCCTTATCCTTTTCATCACTGGTGCTACTGTGGTAGGCTAGTTTGGGTTTAAAATAGACACACTATACAGAGTTTTATTTTTTTTTCAGCTTGAAATAATCCGCACCAGCAAATCACATCTTAATGTCACACATCCACAGTGTAAGCACAAGTGCAGAGATGTAGTTATATGGATTTGCTTTGATGATTTTTAATAATGAGTAATTAATAATCAAATGACTTGAGTTTTTTGAATGATTGCTTCAGCCCTAGTTTTTATTTCTATAGATCATTCAGTAAGCTCCAGGGGCTCCTGCATACTCAAGCATTCACAATCTCCAGATCACATGCCCATTGTACTGTTCACCAGAGGGCTACATACAGCACATTAGCATACTGGGAGTCCCTGCCACCACATTATTTTAATGTCAATAAGTAGTGAAAGTCTGACCACACTGACAAGTTCAGACAAGTTGCCATTGTCAGTTTTATCTTTGATGTAATCTTGGTTGCAACTTGGTGTCCTTTCACAAGCAATGCTTGCTCAGACTTCATGTTTCACACCAACAGAGCATGCTTTAGTGAACATGTATAGCATAAAAAGCCTCTGTTGATGTATACAGTCATGTTTTTAATGCATATTAAAAATAAAGGTGCTAAATAAAATTATTGATTATCATTTTAAACAGTGACACAAGTATAGTTCGTTATCATTTATAGCAGTGAAAATCACTTACCTAATTACTTAACAAGCTTTGAGCTTTAAATGTAATTTTTACCACTTTGCTTTAGTTGTTTCTCATATGAGCTAGCAGAGCATGTTGTGTTTGTTGACTCTGTGACAAACAGCTTCTCTTTCTGTCCATCAGAATTAGTAAAAGTAGCTTCAAGTAAAGCCCGCAGTGCAGTTGCTGTTCCATGAAACTGAAAATAACTGGAACTGAAATAAATGTGATACAACAACTCACAACAATAGGTTTGTTTACAAAACTGAACTGTAAATGGAAGGTGATTGCTCTTCATTCCCTCCCCCAAAGTTGTAATTCCCTGTAATTCAATAAGTGATTATTCTATGACATTTCTTAGAGCTGGCTGATCAGAGCAGTTCAAGCAGTAATTACTGCAATCAAAAAAGTGTTACAGCTGACAGACTTCAAAATAATCAACAAATTAATTTGACTGAAATCATAAGGAAGCCTGAAAAAAAGAAACATTACCATAAAGTCACAATTGCAACTAGCCCTTACACTGCCTGTGTTAAGATATACAGTATTCAAATGCTTTAAATAGATGTTAGGTTATGTAAGGGATTACAACCCTTGTGGGAAACGAATGTCTGTTCCATTTTTTTTTTTTGACATTAAGAGGGAGTACAATTAACTAGATTAGGATGGAGGAATTTATTTCAATAAGGTCTATTAGTACACTTCTGTTTAGCTGGTTGGCTTATAAAAAATGCAATTGCATCAGACAAATTCCATCCTGTTAACTGTTGATTTTCTACAGAAAAGGAAGTGTATTTGACCTGCAATGTTACTAATAATAGGAGCTCATTACTCAAAACTGTAAATGTGGGGAAGACCCGGGATCAGATCCACAACCCATGGATTACACAACAGCAGTTCCTACCACTGCAACAGCCAAACAGACATGTCTACTTTGTGTTGATTGATATACAGTATGGGCTTCAGTTTGTACACATTGACAGCAACATGTAAATTTAATAATAATTTATTTTTCTTTGGTTATATCCATGAATAAAAGCACACTTGTTTTGTTATACTTTTTGTCAAAGTGTTTATTTGATATTTGGACTTCAGTCTTCACACATTATACACTTCATGTAAGCATTTTGTCATTACTATAACACGAAAAAAGGTTCTATTTATGTGTACTCCGTCTGGCAGTTGATAGTATGTGTTCGACATTTCTTATCTCACATTTCCTGTCATCCTACATTTTCACAGATCATTGTAGACACGGAACACACACATGAAATGTATGCATTCCAAATAGCAATACATTATTTACCCTATACAATTCCAGACACCTAACTCCCTGTCAAAGAGACTTCAGCTGTGAGAATTTTGTGTCTGACTTGATTTCAGGTGCTTCAGTGGGGGATGAAATAGCAGACTGCTTGCTACTTGTGCTGACTGACGCATTTGAACAAAGATGCTGATGAGGAAGTGTGAGGGAATTTAAGGTAGCCCTTCATTCTGAATATTTTTGTAGGCTTCAGGGATTCTAGTGTTAATCTATCTCATTTGGAGCCCCTAAAGTATCAAAAGGTTACATCTTTTTAATTTTTGTGCAAATAAGATTTTATGGGTACAATTAATATCTTGAGACAAGATATATATTATGTGAACAACAGTCATGTCTTGCATACTCAAGATATTGTGTCAGGTTCTAACTGAAACGCTAGTGTGAGCCCGGCAATAAAATCGCTGATTAACTGTACATGACCAAAGAATTATATTTAAATATAAACCACAAATTCTGAAATTTAATATAGTAATTATAATATTTGCCATTCTAAAGTCTAAAATGTAATAAACCCAATCTGTGTTTTCTGTTAGTTTTTGTTTTATTGTTTATCTGTTTAAGTAATAAGGATGTGAAATGTTCAGTTAATCTTGTATTCTTATTCTTATTTTATTTTCTTCTTCTCTCTCTGGAATAGAGGAACTTAATTTACTGATGCCAGTATCCCAGTAAGGGAGGCACAGTGTAAGTTATATCCACACTAACTAGTCATTGCCAGGTCATTGCCGTGAATCTAATCAAATCCTGGAACCCCAGCTGTCTGTACAAGTATGTGCAGGGTGGAAGAGAGTCAAATTAGTTTGGGTACAGTGGCCAAAATCCTTATCTTTTTCTCCCATTCACAGAGATTGGATAATTTATACCACTATTATGAGGATATAGTACCACTCTCTATGTTAAAACATCTTTCTTGTTTATTGATGTGTCTGTTTATTAATAAAGGTAATAAAAATGAAATTGAAGTTTTTTTTAACTATTTGTAGAATTAAACGAAATAACAAAACAGTTAATAATTTGTAGTATGCCTCCAGTAATTAGGGTCAATGTGGATGGTACAACAACAACAACAACAACATTTATTTGTATAGCACATTTTCATACAAATGATGTAGCTCAAAGTGCTTTACAGGATGAAGAAAGATAAAAAAGACAAAATATATTTAAAAAATAAAATTGAGCAATATTAATTAACATTGAATAAAAGTAAGGTCCGGTGGCCAGGGAGGACAGGAAAAAAAAAACAAAAAATACTTCTGACAGCTGGAGACAAAAAAATTAAATCTGCAGGGGTTCTGAGGCCACAAGACCACCCAGCCCCCTCTAAGCATTCTGTCTAACATAAATGATCTCAATTAGTCCTCATGGTAGATCTATATTTCAATTTTCTGCATTTGTATAAAGTAATACAATGTAACATAGTTCAAAGAATGTCTTTGTTCAAAGTATAACCTTATCAGTTATGTTTGCCAATTCATTTGTTCCTTGATGGAGCAAGGAGCAAATTTTGTGGCCACATGATGATATAGTGTGCCCACAGTATACTGCTCTTGTTCCCTCAAGATAATAACTTGTGCACCTAATATAAAAATCTTGTTTGAATAATATATAACTTGTGCCGACAATGTAAGATTTTACCCAATAGAGCCTGTAATGGGCAGCCGGGATTCTTACCTGGCCGGGATGCCTCCATAACGGAAGGACCGGGGGAAGGAGCTTGGACGGAGCAATATCCCCCCCAGGACAACAGAGGGCAGCCCCCCTGGCTTGCTACAGTGTCATGGAGCAGGGGAGCTCAACCTTGCTGGGGCCTGTGGACATCGCCAGGGGGCATATGGAGAACAGCTGAGCCCTCCTCTACAGGGCTGCCGCCACACCCTGAAGTGTAGCCAGAAGGAGATCAACATAGCTGCTTCAAACTACAAGTCCTGGCATGCCGTGAGGAAGTCTGGGATGCTGTGGCAACCCAGGGAGGCTACCCTCTAGCAACTCGGGGAAGATAATGTCCCAAACATGTTCTCTCCCTCGACACTTCCACCCTGCTGGAATCCTGGCCAGGTAATGGTACTGGCCATCCGTCAGAAGCCTCATTGAGAATAAAAATGATTACATTATTGCATCTATTTGAGATAGCATTGAATTTATATGACATAACAGTGAGTTTAAAACTAGACAGTGTTGCATTAAAGCTGTAGCAAAGTATATATTGCTGTTAAATATTGCTTGTAAAGTCAATAGCAATGCAATAAAAAATAAACTGTATCTTTTTCTGCTTCATGCAACATAATCATTAAGCACCCAAGTACAGTAAATACCTTTAAACTGAATGTTGAATAGCGCACATTTAATAAACTTTACGTGTAGTACCACTTGACAATGTCAATTTAAAAAACTATCTCTACTTTGAAGTCAGAGCAGAAATGCAGCCACTTGAGTGTGTAAAATCTTGCAGCATTTTCATGTTCAGAAAGGAAGAAATTTGTGGATTTTGTTTAACGTTTTGTATTACTAATAGGATCTGTCCAATGTCTACTGTTGTTTGAAAATGAAAGGATCAGCACAGTAGACACTTTGTTTAGCCCTAAATGAGCAAAGGTGGACAGCAGGAATTTTGAAAATCAGATACTATTCATGTCAGACAGAAAGTTTATGAAGAGCTCCTCTGACTACAGTTATGTAATGATCAAAGGCATGATTATTATTATTATTATTAATTACTTTTTATACTTGTTTACATTTTGATGCAAATACTTTATTAGTTTTACTCAAGTGCTTTTAATATTTCTTACTTCACTAAAAATAAAACTTTGATAAAGTATTTTACTTCTGCTTTTATTCAAGCATCAGTTCTGAGAACCATCTATATCTGTCCTTTAATTAATTGAAAAACTACAGCCAGTTGACCATGGAGAAGATTAAAATTGTAAATGAGAAAGTCAAAAACAAAGCCACAGTCCCGGAAACCTTGGCCAACTAGAGGAGGTCTGTGTTGGCCATACAATCTGATGAGACAATCATTAGAGATTCTTTCTTTTACATCATGAGAAGGCTTTCTTCCTTCAAAATACAGTCTATTGCTGGAATTATGATGTGCGAGTGATGTAACAACTTTAATTTTACCAAAGCTAATTTTCTGAAAATATAATTTTCAGTGTAATTTCTAAATAATTAAATGTTATTTGAAACTGAAATACAGTAAGTCAAAATTCTGAATGAATCTGAAGTTCTTCATCAACGTTACATAAGACTGGCCTCACTGCATATCCTGGCTTTCTTTGACCGTCAAAGGGCTTACAGGGATGCACTAACTGCAGCCAAGAATACGCATTATGGCAGAATAATAGAAAGTGGGCATAATAATCTGAGGGTTTTGTTCTCTGTAGTTAATAAACTTCTTCAACCTCTGACCCAATTACCTCCCCTATTGAAGTCTGTGAAAAATGTCACTATTTTTTCATTAATAAAATTAAAAATCTAAATAATTCAACTAACATAAATCCATCATCCATTTATATCTTTCCCTCTCTTCCTACTCTGTCCATCTTTTTGTAAATTTTCACCAGTCACATCTGCATTTTTAATGACCTGCTTTGTAACATGAGGCTGACTGTACTGGACCCTATCCCACAACACTTCTTAAATCCTGCCTTCATGCCATAACCCCAACTGTTACAACAATAATAAATGCTTCCCTTGACACTGGCTTTGTGCAAGCCACTTTTATTTTATTTATTTATTTATTTTTTTAATTTAATTTATTAAAAGCATATAACATTCCATTCAATCATGTCAAACTTAACAAAACTAAAATCAAATCAACCCCCACCCATGAGAAAGAGAAGAAGGCCAACAACCAGAGTAAAATTATTAAGAGTAGTAAAGACAGAAAGGAGTCTTTTCCCCCCATTATAAATGCTTATTCTAAAATGTTATTTATTAGGTGCTGCCAGTTTTTTAAAAAGTTTTGAACAGATCCTCTAAGTGAAAATTTGTTTTTTCCAATTTCAAATAATATATAAAATCAGTTACCCACTGACTGGAAAGAGGTGGGTTAGGATTCTTCTAGTTGAACAAGACAATTCTACTTGCTAATAGTGAAGTGAAGGCAATTACAGTTTGTTTGTCCTTCTCCACTTTATGCCCCTCTGGGAGTACACCAAACACAGCTGTTAATCTGATAGGCATTTCAAAATGTTCGTCCAGAATGATGTTAATTTGGTACATTCCCAAAACATGTGGCCCAGTGAAGCTAGGGCTCGATTGCAATGTTCACGGGGTGGATCTTGCCCTGGAAACATCTTGGACAATTTCAAACAAGACAGATGCGCTCAATAAAAGATTTTAAGCAGAATGTTTTGCACATATGGAGCAAGAGTGAATTCTGTGTGTGGCTGCCTTCCACTCCATTTCTGAAATTTTGAGTAAGAGATCCTTTTCCCACTATACTCTGGGATCTTTACATGGAAGGGATTTTAAAATGGTTTTATATATTACAGAAATGCTGTCTGAGTCCCCAAGACTGATCAGTATCTCTTCTGGAATAGAAATAGGTAAGAAGTGAGGAAAATTGGGCAGATTTCATTTAGCAAAGTTTCGAATTTGGAGATAGTGGAAAATTTGTGTTGATGGGAAACTATATTTGAAGTGTAATTGTTCATAGGATGCAAAGACATTATTTACATACAGATCTCTAAATGATTTAATCCCATATATTTTCTAGACATTAAAAACTGTGTAAGTTCGAGACGGTGGGAAAAGGTGGTTATCATGTAGAGGTGCCACATATAAAATATTCTGTAACTTAAAGTGCTTCCTACATTGGTTCCATATTCTGAGTGAATGAAGGACAATTGGGTTTTTAGTATATTGGTGATACCATATATTTACTGGTATACAAAGCAAGGAATATAAAGAAGTGCTGCAGGATTTCATTTCTATTGCAGACCAAGTTAGTATGTGTTCATCTATTTGTGTCAATGTCCAGGTGTTTATAGCTTATATGTTTGGTGCCCAGTAACAAAATTGAAAATTAGGTAGAGTCATGCCACCTTCTGATTTAGGTCATTGAAGGGTTGCCTTTTCAATCCGTGTTTTTTTTTTATTAAAAATAAATGAGGTTATGATTGAATCTAATTTCTTAAAAAAAATTGTTAATGTATATTGGGATGTTTTGAAACAGGAATAGAAGCCTGGGGAGTATATTCATCTTCACAATTGTAATCTTTCCTGCTAAAGTAAGATGGAGGGTAGACTATCTATGCAAGTCTTGTTTAATTTTATCCATGCAAACAGCAACATTTTGTTGAGAAAGGGCTTTATATTTACTTTTGATGTTGACCCCTAGGTATTTAAGCCGATCTGCAATGATAAAAGGGAAGGTGTCATCCAATCTAATGTTGTTTACTAGAGAATTCACTGGAAAGAGTACACTTTTGTTCAAATTAATTTTAAGTCCAGATATCTTTCGAAATTCTGCTAGGGCTGTAGGCACAGAATTTTGTGGGTCTGATATATACAGTACCATATCATCTGCGTATAGTGATATTTTCTGTTCAAATCCTTCTCTGAAAATCTCCTTTATCTCTGATGCTTTTCAAAAGTAAACAGCCAATGGCTTAATGGCGGTTGCAAATAGCAGTGGTGACAGGGGGCATACTTATCTAGTACTGCGTTCTAGTTTGAAGTAGTCTGAAATCATGTTCTTAATAGAAACTAAAGCTTCTGGACTGGTATACAGTAGTTTGATTCATGCACATATGTTCAGGCCAAACCCAAATTTATGCAAAATGGTGAACAGGTAATCCCATTCAACCATATTGAATGCTTTTTCTGAGTGTTTGACTTCGTGGGTGAATATATTACATTAAATAGGTGTCAAAGATTAGAAGCCAAATGTCTACCTTTAATAAATCCGGTTTGATCTTGTGATATTTCTGAAGGGAACACTTTCTCAATCCTGCTAGCTAGGGCTTTATTGAGTATGTTAACAACATTATTCAGAAGTGAGATTGGCCTGTATGATGCACATTGTAATAAGTCCTTATTTTTCTTAGGAAAAATGGTAATTAATGCTTGGCAAAAAGTTTGAAGTAGAATTTTTTTGTCTCTGGCTTCTATAAATGTTGCTAATAAGAGGGGAACTAACTTAACTGAAAAAGTTTTATAAAATTCAACAGTGTAGCCATCAGGACCTGATGCTTTCCCACTATGAAATGAGTTTACAGCATCTAGTAATTCTGATAATGTCAGAGGTTTATCCAATTCCTCTGCACTTAGAGTATCTAGCTATGGTATCCGTAATGTATCAAAAAGTGCATTAGGTTGTGTCTTGTGTTCTTTAAACTGAGTAGAATATAAGGACATATAGTAGTCTCTAAATGTGTGCATTATAATTTCATGACCAATGATTCTATCTCTGTCTGTGTTGGTGATTACTGATATTGCATTGCGAATTTCTTGCTTATGGATTTGTTGCGCTAAGATCTTGTTAGCCTTCTCTCCATGTTTGCAGTAATTATGTCGCAATTTAAAAATGAGTTGTTCTGTTTATTTTGTTGTCAAGAGGTTGACTAATGATTGCAAAGCCTGTCTTTTCCTAAAAAGTGCCTCATTTGGAGACATGGTATGTTCTTGATCTATTCTGGTAATTTCACTGATTAACTCCGATGCCTTCATGGTTTCCGATTTATTTTTATGGGAGAGATATGAGATAATCTGTCCTCTTAATAAAAACCTTCAGAGTTTCCCAGAGTATTCCTGCAAAAACCTCAAAGGATGCATTTGTCTCTAAAAAAAATCAATTTGCTTGGATAAAAATTCTGTACTGTTCTCGTCAGCTAATGACAGGGGATTAAGACACCAACTGCGAGATGAGTAGGTGGGGTATAGAGATGTGAGCTCCATGATCAGAGGGTGTAAGAGCCATTTGGTAGTTATTTAAGTTATATTAAATATATTGTTGCATAGTCTATGGGAAGTTCTTACAACCCCCATGAGTTGAATTGAATTGGTATATTCTAACTATTTCTAACCTTTCTAACTATAAATCATACTCAGTTAGTGACCTGCCTTGCCATGTGTAAGGCGTGGAGGGCACATGGTTTTAAACAGCATGTTTGTGTAGTCCTCTCACGGTGAATGTTGCCAAAGGGTGTTCAGCAGTACAATTAGTTGGGAATCGGTCAGCTAGAGACTGATCAGCTGATGCACGTACCTGAGTTTCATTTTCGACCTGCAGATCACTTGCATCAAAATTGGAGTTCAATAAGCCAGAGCTCAATTCGGCAATAATACACAAAAATAAATAAATAAATAAATGACACACACGGAGTATTTTGCTCTGTGCATTTGCGTCTCTCACCTGATGTCGCTGCCATGCTATTTACTCCATGTAGGGATTCAACATCAAGTCAATAAGGCTAACAGTCCTCCTAGGAAAGAGGGTCTACCTATAATGTAACAGTGAGTTTTATCAATGTTTATTGCTTTTATTACCCTTTGCCCCTGGATGTTGACTTTAGTTGACATCCGCCCTCAACCCCTTGTGTTGACAAAAGTCGACATCCACCCTAAAAGAGTTAATTATTTGTATATTACTTACTGTAGACTACATTATAACCTACATGTGCATATATTATACTGAAACCAATACAACTGGTAAAAATAACTGCAAATTGCTCATGATAATATTTACATGCATTTGGGAGAAAAGCCAAGCAAAATGACACCTTTATTGGCTAACTAAAAAGATTACAATATGCAAGCTTTTGAGGCAACTCAGGCCCCTTCTTCAGGCAAGATGTAACACCAATAAAAGGTGTCATTTTGCTTGGCTTTTCTCTACATTCATAATGGCTAACATGGTACAACACCCTAGTACTACATGCATTTGGGATGAAGATTAAAATAGACATTTTATAATTCGTAATTTGATACATTCGAGGACAATGGGTAATTTAGATACATATTTAAATTTTTTTTCAACCTTTTCTATTTAAAAGCCTACTCTATACATATTTTCAATCTAATTAATGACTTCTTCTCTCCAAGTAACAGCTGTGGAGCTGACTTGTGTGATTCACACAGTTAAGTACAACCTGAACTCTAAGAATGGTAATTGTACACAAAAGCTGATCATTGATTTTATGTTTCTATTTTTTAAACATATAATTTTTTTGTATAATTGTTAGTGTTTTTGGTATGTTACCTTGCAATATAGCAATCTAAACCATATTTATTGCTTTTCCGAAATATTATACTATAGCAACCTGGGGGTTGGTGTTTGAAGTTATTTCTGTTAAACAAAACTGTTCAGTAAATAAACTGAAATAATTTAATATGTATAGGCATGCGATTTTTAAATCTTAATCATGGACTTATTACTGCTTTCTAGAAAAATATTAACATGCTTGAAGAAAGTATATTTAATTGCAATTAATATGCAGTTAATTTCAATTAATATGTTAATTGTTCGATTAATCGAAAATTACATTTTTTAATTGAACAGAAGCTCTATTATTTATCTAACCATGAACATTGCTGACTTCCATTCAAAGAGACAGATGCCTCTGTCCTTCATGAATGGCCACTTAATTTTGTACAGGTAGTGTAGTTCTTCCATTTGAACCCTGAATACAATTGGGACTGATTTAGGCCATTTATGTTAGGTAGAATACCTAGAGGGGGCTGGGTGGTCTCATGGCCTTGGAACCCCTGCAGATTTTTTTTTCACTCCAGCCGTCTGGAGTTTTTTTTTTTTGTTTTTTCTGTCCTCTTTGGCCATTGGACCTTACTTTTATTCTATGTTAATTAGTGTTCCCTAGTTCTGTTTTCTTATTTATTTTATCTTTTTTCACTTTCTTCATCATGTAAAGCACTTTGAGCTGCATCATTTGTATGAAAATGTGCTATACAAATAAATGTTGTTGTTTTTGTTGTATAAAGTATGCGTCCTAACTAACAATACATTGTTCTGTTCTCTCTGTCTACACTGCTATTAACTACTCAGTTGAGGATGATTGGCTACATACATTCAAGTAAATTACTGTGATTCATATAAATAAATCTGAAACTAAGTGGCACTTGTTTTTTAAATCTTTGCTTTAATAATTGGAGGATAATTCTTCCTGAGGCATTACCCTCAAGAGAAAACTGAACCTAAAAGCCCAGTTTCATTCTAGATGCCCTTGAAAGAATGCTGCTATCAAAGAATTAGAACTGAAGTCAGACTGTAGAGCTTAGTTTGACATTGATTTTCAGTAGACAAAATTCAGCCAGCAAGTCAAAAAGTCAGTGGGTAGACAGTGTCTTAATCTCTATGCCCTACAATCCACCTTTGATCTTACTGAACCACAGGGTGTCTCTCTGATCTCCACAGCAAAGGCAGTTTGCTTTAATCTATTCAGTCATTATAATCAAAAGCGGCCTGTTTACATAATTTCAGCTGCCACCTTGAATGTCAAAACAGAAGACAGATTAAACTGAGTTATAACATAGGCAACTAAATGAAGCTGCTCAGGTAATATCTACAAAATATATTATTTAACCTCAGTGAGCAGCTTGATTAGTCAAAAAACTTTTTCATATAAGAAGAAACTGTGCAAATCTTACTTGTTTTTTTAAAAACTGCATTACCTTTTACTGTTCTTTGTTCATAATGAAAACAAATAGAGTTCTATTTAAATGGGACCTGTCTAAAACTTGTGATAATATATTTACTCCCAACTGGTAATTTTGGAGTTAATTTAATTACTTTATACACTAGCTTCCAGCTCCAGAATGTGTCCAATTCAGTGTTTACCTGTCATTCCCATATCTGCTTTGAGCTTTCTCTGTGTAGTATGACTTTTCTCCTGTATCACAAATATGTCCCTATTAAGTTTGTTTATAACTAAAATTAACCCTGTGACTGGAGATCTGTTCAGGGTTGATTCCTCCTTTATGCCCACTACTACAGGGTCAGCACTTAGAATTAGATCAAGTGGTCTGACTTAATGAACGGATGGAAGAAATATATCTTTTTCTTTAGTGACTATCAGAATTGCGAAGCCATACCTAAATATCATTTGTGAATCAGTTAACCTACAAAAATGTGGTTGTAAACAAAGGAAAGGAAATAATACTTCTAGCTCTTTTGGTTATGGTGATGTCCACACTTGCTAGCTTGTCATAAACCTGACACCATTTTCTAATTAACAGCATCTTGAAGGAAGCTCCTCTTGCTCACCACTGCTAGTTTTTACTGTGTTTGGACCTTTGTGTAAGAAGCAGAAGAAGCATGATATTGAAGGCTGGCAGTGCTTACTGTCATTCTTCTTCTTCTTTCAGCTGCTCCCTTTAGGGTTGCTAATATCCTCCTATCATCTGCATCTTGTTCTGTTACACCCACCACCTGCATGTCTTCTCTCACCATATCCATAAACCTCCTCTTAGGCCTTCCTCTTTTCCTCTTACCTGTCAGCTCCATCCTTACCATCCTTTTCCCATTATATCCAGCATCTCACTTCTCCACACGTCCAAACCAATGCAATCTCATCTCTTTGTCTTTGTCTCCAAACCATCTAACCTGAGCTGACCCTCAAATGTAGTTATTTCTAATCCTGTCCATGCTTATCACACCCAATGCAAATCTTAATATGTTTTAACTCTTCCACCTCCAGCTCTGTCTCCTGTTTTTTGGTCAGTGCCACTCTCTCCAACCCATATAACATAACTGGTCTCACTACTGTCCTGTAGACATTCCTTTTCATTCTTGCTAATACCTGTCTGCCACAAATCACTCCTGACACTCTTCTCCACCCACTCTACCCTGTCTCCATTCTCTTCTTCACCTCTCTTTCAACCTGCCCACATTCTGAACTGTTGATGCCAGGTATTTAAACTCATCCACCTTCACTAACTCTACTCCTTGCATCCTCACCACTCCTCTGACCTTCCTCTCATTTACACACATGTATTCTGTCTTGTTCCTACTGATCTTCATTCATCTCCTCTCTTGACCATATCTCCACCTCTCCTCAACCTACTCCTTACTCTCGCTACAGATCACAATGTCATCAGCAAACATATTAGTCCACGGGGACTCATGTCTAATCTTGTATTTCAACCTGTCCATCAATAATGCAAATAAGAAAGGGCTCAGAGCTGATCCCTGATGTAACCCTACCATCAAGTGTAATGCATCTATCACTCCTATAGCAGACCTCACCACTTTCACACTTCCCTCGAACATACGTATCCTGTACAACCCTTACATACTTAAGTGCCACTCCCAACTTCCTCATACAATACCACAACTCCTCTTGAGGCACCCTGTCATATGCTTTCTCCAGGTCCACAAAGATACAATGCAACTCCTTCTGGCCTCTTCTATACTTCTCTATCAACACCCTTGGAGCAAACACCTCATTTGCCGTGCTCTTTCCTACATTGAAACCATACTACTGCTCACTAATCATCACCTCCCTTCTTAATATAGCTTCTGCTACACTTTCACATAACCTCATGCTGTGGCTCATCAATTTTATCCCTCTTCAGTTACAACAGCTCTGAACATACCCTTTATTGTGAATTTCCCATTGGGATTAATAAAGTATCTATCTATCTATCTATCTATCTATCTATCTATCTATCTATCTATCTATCTATCTATCTATCTATCTATCTATCTATCTATCTATCTATCTATTCTTAAAAATCAGTACCAGTACACTTCTTCTTCACTCCTCAGGCATCCTCACACTTTCCACGACTACATTAAATAATCTGGTTAAAAACTTGACTGCCATCTCTCCTAAACACCTTCATGCTTCCACAGGTATGTCATCTGGACCAATGACCTTTCCATTCTTTATCCTCTTCATAGCTGTCCTTACTTCCTCCTTGCTAATCTATTATACTTCCTGATTCACTATCACCACATCATCCAACTTTCTCTCTCTCTCATTCTCTTAATTCATCAGCCTCTTTCCATCTGCTCAACACACTCTCCTCGCTTGTGAGTACATTTCCATTATTATCCTTTATCACCATAACCTGCTGCACATCATTCCCAGCTCTGTCCCTCCATCTAGCCAATTGGTACAGGTCCCTTTCTCCCTCCTTAGTGTCCAACCTCTCATACAGCTCAAGAAAGCCTTTTTTTTAGCCTTCGCCACCTCTCTCTTCACCTTGCGCCTTATCTCCTAGTACTCCTGTCTACTTTCTGCTTTCTCTGACTATCCTCCTTCTTCTTCACCAACTTGTTCCTCTGTATACTCTCCTGTACTCCATTTCACCACCAGGTTTCCTTTTCCTCCTTCCTCTGTCCATATGTCATGACAAGCACCCTTCTTGCTGTCACTCTTACTACTTCTGCTGTGGTAACTCAGGTGTCTGAACTCAACCTTGCAGTCTTCCTTTTTCAACTTCCACCATTTGATCTTTGGCTCTGTCCTCATTCTCCTCCTCTTCTTGATCTCAAATGTCATCCTACAGACCACCATCTAATGCTGCCTAACTGCACTTTCCCCTGCAACCACTTTGCATTCTACAATTTCCTTTAGACTGACCCTCCTGCATAGGATATAATCTACCTGTGTGTATCTTCCTCCACTCTTGTACATAAACATATTTCCTTCCTCTTCTTAAAATTTGTATTCACCACAGCCATACCCATCCTTTTTGCAAAATCCACTACCATCTGATCCACCTGGCCTTATTTCCATTTCATTTAGTCTCTTGCATGCACAACATACAGTATTAGCCTCCCTTTTCTCCATTGCATCAGCTAACTCTCACCCCTTACCATTCATACTGCCATCATGCATACCCTCACTTTCACTCTCTTTACCTTCCTTCTCTCCTCCTGCCTCTGGACACATATTCCCCATCTTCTTCTCCTTCTTTGGCCAAAAGTACCTCAATTTCTGCCTGTGACCTGCTGGCTAACAGTACTGGTGGTGGCCATTGTTAACCCAGACCTCAACTGATCCGATATAGAAATCTGTACTGTTATTATAGCTAATAAAAATAATAAACTACTTGCCAGCATGTTTTTCTGTCAAACAGATCCTCAAATTCAAAACCTTCATGCAGGACAGAAGTAGTAAACCAATAGTATACATCATAGGTCTTCAGTTTTTTAATTCAAATGGTACCAACAGTAGATCATTAGATGCATTTTGAAATAAACATGTATATTAAAAATTAACTCAGAATTTCACCTTCTACTTATCTACCTAGACATGTGAAATGTAGTTAATATACAGTACTGTGCAAAAGTTTTAGGCATGAGTGAATAAATGCTGTAAACAAAGAATGCTTTCAAAAATGGAAGTGTGAATCATTTATTTTCATCAATCAACAAAATGCAGTAAATGAACAAAAGAGAAATCTAAATCAAATCAATATTTGGTGTGACCACCCTTTGCCTTCAAAACAGCATCAATTCTTCTAGGTACACTTGCACACAGTTTTTGAAGGAACTCGGCTGGTAGGTTGTTCCAAACATCTTGGAGAACTAACCACAGATCTTCTGTGGAAGTAGGCTTCCTCACATCCTTCTGTCTCCTCATGTAATCCCAGACACACTCGATGATGTTGAGATCAGAGCTCTGAGGGGGCCATACCATCACTTCCAGGACTTCTTGTTCTTCTTTACGCTGAAGATAGTTCTTAATGACTTTGGCTGTATGTTTGGGGTTGTTGTCCTGCTGCAGAATAAATTTGGGGCCAATCATACGCCTCCCTGATGGTATTGAATGATGGGTAAGTATCTTCCTGTATTTCTCAGCTTTGAGAACACCATTAATCCTGACCAAATCTCCAACTCCATTTGCAGAAATTCAGCCCCAAACGTTCAAGGAACCTCCACCATGCTTCACTGTTGCCTGCAGACACTCATTATTGTACCGCTCTCCAGCCCTTCGACGAACAAATTGCCTTCTGCTACAGCCAAATTTTGACTCATCAATCCAGAGCACCTGCTGCCATTTTTCTGCACCCCAGTTCCTATGTTTTCGTGCATACTTGAGTCGCTTGGCCTTGTGTCCACCTTGGAGGTATGGCTTTTTGGCTGCAACTCTTCCATGAAGACCACTTCTGGCCAGACTTCTTCGGACAGTAGATGGGTGTACCTGGGTCCCACTGGTTTCTGCCAGTTCTGAGCTGATGGCACTTCTGGACATCTTCCGATTTCGAAGGGTAATAAGCTTGATGTGTCTTTCATGTGCTGCACTGTTTCCTTGGCCGACCACTGCATCTACGATCCTCAATGTTGCCCGTTTCTTTGTGCTTCTTCAAAAGAGCTTGAACAGCACATCTTGAAACCCCAGTCTGCTTTGAAATCTTTGTCTGGGAGAGACCTTGCTGATGCAGTAGAACTACCTTGTGTCTTGTTGCTGTGCTCAATCTTGCCATGACATGAAACTGTCTTCCACAACCTCACCTTGGTAGCAGAGTTTGGCTGTTCCTCACCCAGTTTTAAGCCTCCTACACAGCTGTTTCTCTTTCAGTTAATGACTGTGTTTCAACCTACGGGTGACATTGATGATCATTAGCACCTGTTTGGTAGAACTGGTTGATCAAACACCTGACTAGAATCCTACAAAATCCCTGACTTTGTGCAAGTGGACCTATAAGAATTGATGCTGGTTTGAAGGCAAAAGGTAGTAACACCAAATATTGATTTGATTTAGATTTTTCTTTTGTTCGCTCACTTTGCATTTTGTAAACTGATAACAATAAACAATCATTATTTATATTTCTGAAAGCATTCTTTGTTTACAGCATTTTTTCACACCTGCCTAAAACTTTTGCACAGTACTGTAGCTGTTATGAATGTACTGTAAAAGCCTAGAAGATAAGCCTAGTTAAAATATCTCTATATTAAAACACTTGGAGGTACTCAGCATGCAGCTTTCAGTAATTTAAAATATGTGTTTTACAATTAATTAATTACAGTCTTATACAAAACCTTAAAGCTTGATTACAATTAAAATATGCAAGTTGTAATGAAGTTAATGGTTTACATAAGCCAAGACTGTCATTTCACAATTTAAGAGCCATTTATATTTCTCTTTATGAACTAACAGTGAATACTGATGTGACAAAAAAGAAACACATAACTTCATCTTCTGCTGCAATATGAAACATGTGTCATGAACTAAACAAAAAATCAAACAATTGCAATATACATTAACAGATTAACTATATTTCTGAATTCTGTTAGATGGTATGCATTGTTAATGGCAACATTATTTACTATGTTTTGAATGAAATTGGTACAGAAGGCATTTACTAAAGGCAACAGTATATGGACTGCACTTCAATTATGCTCTTCAAAATGCTGCATAGAGAACAGCATATCTATATACTCTGAGTTCTCCATTCGAGTCCCAAAAGTACCTTCTAGTTATGAAATTTTGCCATGATACAATCATTGTTCTATTCCTGCCTGTTGTCACGGTCATGAGGAAACCACCCATAATAAAACAGAATTGTTTTTGTTCTTTAATCTATCCTTCAATCCTTTTCCTTTCCTGATACTTTTTTTGTTGTTTTCTCGTGATTTCTTCTTTACTCTGCTTCTCATGTGATGTACATGGACTATTTCTATGTGAAAATTCCTGTGTTAAGTGTCAATAAAACTGGGTCATGATTTCCAGGAAAGTCAACTTGGCAATTTCCAGTAATTTTCCAGGATGGAATATACATAAACAAAGAGAAGATAATAGTGGGTAAAGCACACAAAGTCTTACATTGTTTTCATTAAAGGCAAATTGGCATTTATGCAGGAGAACCAATCATAAAATACTCAGGTGTTGACATGAAAGTAGAACTTTGCTTTGTTTAGTATTTGCTGCCTATCATAGCACAATTAAATGAAATTGAAAAATCACTGATTTATTTGGTATTAGCAAATGTAATTTTTAACTGAAATTGACATTGCACAAAACACTATTTTTCATACATTTTAACAAAAATTTAACATTATGGTAAATTGAAAACTGAATTCAATATGGCTTTTATATTGTATGCATGAGTATATAATATTTTAACAAAAGGTTGTTAATGATTTTAGAACATTTTCTGGTCTGGAGATGTTAATGTGCTCTTTATATTTTCTGTTTTAATGCTGTTTAACCTACTTCCAGTTATGTGAGTATAAAAAAACACTGCTATTAAAATTAAAATAAAAAATATATAAATAAAATAAAATAAACACCTCTTTTGATTTGCCCATTTCAATTTTTAAGAAAGCTAAAGTATTTTTGAAAATTAAGCTGCTTATTTGTAGCTTTCTTATTGAATGTGTCTGGGAGTGTATCAGTGTCCTCTATAATTTTTATAGGCAAGTAGACCTAAGCAAATATGATTACAGTAATGAAATATACTGTATTATAAACCTTTAGTTGTGGTAATTTTACATATTAAATTAAGCATCAAGCTGGTTTTAAATAACCAGACAAACACAGTAGTCTAATGTTTTCAACAATATGAAGTATTTGTTGTGATAATCTTATACAAGAAAGCAAAGAAGACAGCTACTCCACAGACATTTTAAAATAAAATTATTTCTCTGTAGTTCAAAAAATAATCATAAACAAAAATATAAAAAGTATTGCCCGTGAATCTCAGAGTGAAAAAACAGCTGGTTTGCACTATGAAAGGAAAAAAAATTCGAAAGATGGAAATATCTGGGATCTGTGTAAGAAAGGATTAGTGTGAAATCTGGTTAAAGTTGGGATTCACAGAAATCGGGCTAATTCTGTTTTAAAAGTCCTGGATTTAATTAATCTTACATTTATGGAAGAGGTTAAGTTAGAATTATGTGATCTGTGACGTCAAAGATGTGGATAACTCCGTTTTGGATTTAACAAAATTCAGCTTTGTATTGTCTTTGACTAGATTTTTGTAATGCTGAATAAAAAGTGAAGCAATAATTTATAAAAATAACACTCTGGAAGAGTGGAACTGGAGTTGGATATATGCTGATGTTGCTGGCAGACATTAGGCAACCTGTAATTGAGAATGAGACAAAACATAATTTATTTATGCCACATATGATGATTAAATTATAAGGCAGTATTAAAATGATTGCTTGATGAAACCTATGTTATTAGATTAATTTTGAAATGAGCAGATGACCAGGTATACTAAAGGAAAGCATGGAAAAAAGTATGGCAAAGCAAACAGAAAAACAGGAAAAGCCTTGTGAACTTACTAATTGTGGTGAGATTTCTGTATATATATATATATATATATATATATATATATATATATATATATATATATATATATATATATATATATATATATATATATATACGAATGTCATGAATGTAATTACCCCGATCTACATGCTGTCAAATTAACGAAACACACGTCATGGTGCAACTTAAAGAGGCTTTGCCTCTGACGCTGACATCCGAGGTTCAATCCTGAGAGGGGGTGCAGTGAGTATGTACACCTGATGAGCCCAGAATTAGGACGAAACACGTGTTGCGTACTCTTTGCATTATTTGACAGTAAAACTTTGCAACATTCTATGATCTGCTTCTCGCAACTGAAGAGGGCACCGTGGTGGATGTTTACCGACTTGCAGACCAACAACAAGCGTTACCTGGTAGGTAACCACCCATACAATCAGATTGTGATTCAGACTACGAATGTCATGAATGTACATATATATATATAAATTGTACTTAATTAGATGATAAGCACTACAGTTCCCATGATGCTTTCGGACAGGACATACGGGGACTGTGGGAGTGATGGGTGATTTGTTGAGTAGTTGGATTAAGTAATAAAAAATGTGCATTGCATTCAGTAACCCGTTTTGATTCTTGAATTTCTTTAATCAAGTAAGATCGTGGTTGTATGACATGGTGTCAAAAGTGGTCTTGAAATAAAGACAGCAATAAAAGCCTCCTTGAAGAAAGAAAAAAAAAGTTTAATGCACTTGAGCCCTTTGATTTCTATCAGCCAACGGCATGGCCAGCATGGATTCAGCGTTTCTCACGTTTCAGAATTGACACACAACTGAACAAAGAAGAAGGTGAAGTTCAAGTAAATGCTTTAATTTATGCTATGGGGAAAGAGGCTGAGGCGATATTTGGCGCGTTCACTTTTGAAGTGGGAACGAATGGCAATAATTTTGAAGACGTGGTAGGAAAATTCAATGAACATTTTATTTCACGTAGAAATGTGATTTATGAAACAGCATGTTTTCATCAGCGTTCGCAAAAGCCAAAGGAGACGGTTGAAGCATTTGTTAGAAGCCTGTATGAGCTTGCTGAATATTGCGAGTTTGGCGGTATGAAAGAGCTGCAAATTAGAGACAGAGTCATGATAGGAATTGCGGACCAAGAAGTCTCACGGAAACTGCAGATGGAAAGCAATTTAACCTTGGGTCGAGCGGTGCAAATTGCACGCCAGTCGGAGCTTGTTAAAAAGCATAACACCACGATCACAAACGTTGATGCTGGGGCGCTAATGGTGCAGCGTGGAGGAGGAAAATGCCATCCTGTAAGAAAAAGACAGTATGGCAAGAAGGCACAGCAAGGGCAGACACTGACGGAGAAAACACACTGTTCAAGGTGCAACAAACTGCATGGCCCAAGAGACTGTCCAGCTTATAATAAGAACTGTCATAAGTGTAATAAAATGGGACACTTTGCTGTTGTTTGTAAAAGTAAGACAGGGCAGTTGTGGTAAAAGACGTGGACAGCGATCACGAGCCGTTTTTCTTGGGGAGTGTGGAGGAACCTGATTCTGAGAGCCATTGGCAAGTAAAACTCCCAAGTGTGTGGTAAAGTAGTAACTTTTAAGATTGATACTGGAGCAGATATCACACATATGTCACGTAGCACATACAGTAGAACCTCTGGTCACGAACGTTTCCGAACATGTACAAATCGGGTTCTGATCAAAAAGTTTGCCAGAACTTTGCATTTGTTCATGACCACACGCTCTGTTGGCGAACAAAAACACTGGCAGCCACTTTCCCTTCCGGTTCGTACGCGCCAATGATTTTCCATTCTCCATTTTCTTTTGTTTGTGTATACAGCGCCTAACAAAGCAGCTGATGTTGCAAAAGGAGTTACAATGTTAACCAAGCAGAGGCCTCAAGTACTGGAACAGGTGGAAAAACTGTTGCAACTTGCAGGGGATAGTGTAAGCGAGGTGATCATATGCGAGAAAGCCAGGAAGATTCATGGTGATTTGCAGAAAAAAAAAATCCTTTTTCGAGTAGCGAAGGTGAGGAATTTAAAGCCGGTAGAGGATGGTTTGAAAAGTTTTGCAAGAGAAGTCACATTTAATTTTTTTCCCTGTGCTTAAAACTCATAAACAAAGGGTTGACAGCAATCGGTTCGTAAGGGTCCAATGCGAACTCTTACAATGTTAGTTTTCTCTGTTGTTCAAGGTTTTCTCAGTGTTATTCAATGTTTTTACATTTAGTTTACCATTACACTGTGCATTCTATGGTATAATTAACTATTTTTGTGCTTAAAAAACTTAAAAAAATATATATTTACATACAGTTCGTATGGTCTGGAATAGATTAATTGTATTTACATACAATCTTATGGGGAAATTATGTTCAGGTCATGACCAAATCAGGTCGTGTCCAGAGTTTTGGAACAAATTACGGTCGTGACCAAAGGTACCACTGTATGTGGCTCTCCCAAACCGTCCTCCTTTAGTTAAAACATCAGTAGTCCCAAATAGTCCAGGTGGGCCAGTAAAAATAGTTGGACATTTTTTTGCAGAAACTGAGAGAAAAGGAGCAAAGTACAAGCTCTGTATTTTTGTAGAAGATGGACAATATGCTAACAACCTTTTAAGTAGAAGTGCAGCATGCAGTATGGGGTTAGTTATTAGAGCTGACCAAGTCAGTGCATGTGTTTTTGGGGAAATAGGTCTTTTAAACCGTAAGCCAGTTAAGATTGAACTAAAGCCTAATGCGTAGACATACAGCTTAGCCACACCACACAGAGTGCCATTCCCTGTGATGCAAAAGGTGGATGAGGAATTGAAACGTATGCAGTCAATTGGGATAATATGTGAAGTAACTAAGCCCACTGAATGGTGTGCTCCCATGGTTCCAGTATTAGAAAAATAATGACAAGATAAGAATTTGTGTAGATCTCAAGCACCTAAACAAAGCTGTCAAGAGGGAGACGTTTATCTTGCCAATACTAAAGGATATACAGTAGCACCGAGACTTATAGAAGCTAGTGTCTTTTCCACTCATGTCGCATCCTCTGCTTTTAGGAAATCCCGTTGGACCCCAAGAGTGCAATGCTAACTACATTTATAACTCCCAAAGGCAGGTTTTGTTTCAGGCGTTTACCATTTGGAATCTCCTCAGCACCTGAGATATTTCAACGAGTAATGAGCAAACTGTTGCAAGATCACACAGGTACAGAGGTTGTTATGGATGATATTATAGTATATGGTAAAGACCAAGCAAAACATGATAAAAATCTAGATGCAGTCTTGAGAACAATACAGGAGTCAGGACTGAAGCTTAACAGAGACAAATGTCAGTTCAGTAAGAGTGAACTACAATTCTTTGGGCATGTTATTAGCAAAGAGGGGGTGAAGCCTGATCCTAACAAAATAAAAGCAATCACTGATATGCCAAACCCAGTAGACATTTCACAACTTAGGCACGTTCTAGGCATGGTAAACTATCTGGGTACATTCGTGCCAGGTCTTTCAACAGAGATTCATCCCCTAAAAGAGTTACTGAAGAACCACAACAGCAAGCATTTAAACGGGTCAAAGAAATGTTATCATCCACACCAGTATTAACCTATTATGATGTGCAGAGGCCCACAATTGTGTCGGCTGATGCTAGCAGCTACGGCTTAGGAGCAGCATTGCTGCAAATACATGGAGACAGAGCACAGCCTGTGGCCTTTGCTCAAGAACATTGACAAAGGTAGAGCAGCGATACTCACAAATCGAAAAGAAGTGTCTTGCGGCAGCATGGGCATGCAAGAGGTTTGCCCGTTACCTCCATGGGTTAAGAGAGTTCATTCTGCAAACAGATCATGAACCCTTAGTCCCATTAACACTAGATTTAACAGAGCCAACAAAAAAAACTCGTAAATCTGGCCTACCTTAAATGCCTTCGCACCTCTCTGTCAGTGTCTTTTGTCTTCTAAATGTGTCGATAAGCCCAAGCAGCAACAGCGTCAGATTGGGTGTAAATTTATACTGCCGCTGTTAGTTAGAGTCAGATCAGACAGAGGTATGGTTTGGGTGGGGGCGAGGAAAAGCGTGAATGTGACTGAGAGAATAAAACTGAAAAAAACTTTTAGAAATGCCATACATTTACAGCTGATTTGACGCTGTTCGTTTTCAAATAATATTGCATTAGTGTGGCGATATTTTCTGATTGGTACTATTCAGGTCATAAAATGATTTCTTCAAAATGTCACATATATTTTTCTCTTTCTTTTTTGCCCGGTGCTGTGTTGACATCGTGCACCAGAAGGCAGGAGCTTATTCAGTGTGAGCAGAAGCACGCAGGTGTCCGGCTGCTGTGCACTATAACATGCTTGACTTGACGGCGATCAATGTGTACTGTACAAGACATGCACGGAGGTCACTGAGAAAAGAAGAGTGTTCTTTGCTCACCTTGCAGAGGAACTTTGTTGTCACTTCTTACAAGAAAAGGCGATGGATAAAGCAAAAGAGGATGCAACATCAACAAGCTTCTGTTCCAAGACAGCCATTTACCCCAGCCTCTTCAGTGTAATAGTAACCACAGCACAAAGAGAAGTGTTTACATTGCAACAGGTACACTTGTCGTAAATGTAGAAAGGATGGTCCTTGGTTGTGTGGGAACTGTTAACATTTGAATCTGATGATTGCATATAGCGCGTAACTGACCTCTCTGTACTATTCTTTCCTCTGCATATCCTAGAGTACAAAAGAAACAGCACCATGCCCCAAAATGTACAGGCTGCATGGGCAAGATAGAAAAAAAAACGAGGTCACTTATTACAAGTGCAAGAAGGCATGCGAATGAATATGAATAATATGAATAATGTTGCATCAGTGCCACAATGTTTTCCGAAATGTACTATAAAGGTCATAAAATGAGTTATTCCAAATATCATATATACATATGTCTCTGTTTTTTGTCAGTGTGGCTTTGACATCATGGACCATAAGGTGCATACTACTTCAGCGTGAACAGGAACACTCAATAAAACCGAATAAAAAACAATTCAAGTGACGGTGAAACACAAAGAAGGCAAATTCACCAGCATTTCTGTGTCCACTTTTATCCCTCCAGATCAGAGAATTTCCAGTTCCATTGTCTCAAAACACCACTCACATCTACAGTTATTCCCAGTTTGAGACAAAAAGTAACCGCATCAGATCTCTTTGTATCGTGACAGAGAATAAAAGTGAAAAAAAACGCTAACTTTTACAAGTACCATAAATTTACAGTGGCTTTTACAGACACAAATCAAATGTATGTTTTTATTGTATAATATTTACAATAAGAGTAGCTCACTACTCAATACGGTAAATTTGCCAGGGAGCTGGTTTCAAACTCACAACCTCTTGATTATAAGTCGACAGTTCTAACCACTGCACCATGGAAGCTGTCGTATTGTACTTGCACCTTTTGTGAAAGTGTTTATTTGATATTTGGCCATCAGCCTTCACACATTATACAGTTCATGTCTACATTTATTACTAAAACATGAAAAACCTTTCTGTTTTAACAATGTGTTTACATAGATTGTTATTGTTGTAGACACAGAACACACATCAAATTATTTCCCCTTACAATTCTGGGTAGCTCACTCCCAGATAATCAATCAAGGCAGGAACTGGGAGAACTTCTTGCCCGTTCTGAGGCAGTGGGGGGGATGGTATAGCAGGCTGCTTGCTGCTTGGACTTATCGACATATTTAGAAGACAAAAGATGTTGACGGAGAAGTGCGAAGGGATTTAAGGTGGGCCGGATTTATGAGTTTTTTTCGTTGGCTCTGGTAATTCTAGTGTTAATCAACACATGTGATCTTGATAAAACACCACTGAGATGTCAACGTCTCCTGATGCGTTTGATGAGATTTAATGTACAAGCTGAGCATGTTCCAGGCAAGTTACTTGTGGTGGCTGACACGCATGGGGTGCAGTCCTATGTTGAGTCGGTGATCAAGTCCAGGTCAGTGTCGGAACCAAAGCTAAAAATAATTAAGGAAGCCACAGAGAAAGACTCTGAAATATGCAAGGTAAAAAAGTTTCTCAGCAATGGTTGCCCTCGTCATCTGCCTTATGAGCTGCAAAGGTTTCATGCGGTAAGGGCATCTTTAACTGAAGCTGAGGGCTTACTCTTGTATGAGGACAGGATTGCCATTCCAGTTGCTCTTAGAGAACAAATTTTAGATTGTTTACATGAAGGACACTTTGGTTTAACAAAGTGCAGACAAAGGGTTAACATGTCTGTATGGTGGCCAGGGATTGGAGTAGAGATTTGCATAAAGGTGTCAAGCTCTAACTTTTGCAAAGAACATAAGCCTACTCAGAGAAAACAGCCGCTTATGCCTAGCGCTTTACTTCCAGGACCCTGGTATAAGATAGGGGCAGACCTGTGTGAGCTCTTAGGAAAGGATTATCTAGTGGTGGTGGATTATTATTCGAGGGATATAGAAATAACACAGCTACAATCAACTACAAGTCAGCACATCATTGCCAAACTTAAGACCATGTTTGCAAGATGGGGAATTCCACTGGAACTTTTTACAGACAATGGTACTCGATTCAGTTCCATGGGATTTGCTCAGTTTTGTGTAGATTGGAGTATCAAACATACCACATGTAGCCCTCATTTTCCACAGGCAAATGGTGCAGTTGAGAGAGCTGTGGGGACTGCCAAATGCATTTTGAAGCAACCACTACTTGGCCCTTTTAAACTATAGAGCTACCCCTACTACAGCTACAGGGGAAAATCCTGCCCAGTTGATGCCTGGAAGGCAAATACATACAAGGGTCCCAGTTATAGAGGGAAAACTTCAACCATACATCTTTCCTTTTAAAAAGTTAGCTGAAAAGGACTGTAAGGCTAAAGAAGACTATAAGTTTTTTTTTTGATAAAAGACAATCAGCACGCACGCTTCCTACTTTGCAACCAGGGGAGAAGGTGCTTCTTAAATTGGATGGAGAAAATGGTTGGCAAAGACCAGGAACTGTCATAAGCCCAATGGATGAGCCAAGCTCATATTTGGTGCAAACAGGTAATGGCTCGGTACTGCGCCATAACAGACGTCACCTTCAGTCAGTATCAGTGGTGGCAACTGACAGCAGACAAGATGAAGGTAGCCTACCTCAACCTCAGGAGGATCTTGGTTCACCTGCTACATCTATGTCATTGGAAAGTTCTTTGCCTACCCCGAGTGTTGGGAATACTCCACAGGGACCTTCAAAAGAGTTTAAAGTCACTCCCAGGGGAAAGGTAATCAAACCCCCTGCATGATATTGTGAATAGTTATGTTATAAATGTTTGTCTCCACAAAAGAAAGGAGACCTTGTTATGTCCTAAACTAAATATATATATATATATATATATATTTTGCAAGTGTGTTAAACTACAAGGGTATTTCTCAAAATGGGGGAGATGTGGTGACATGTGTATATATATATATATATATATATATATATATATATATATATATATATATAGTACAGTACAGTATATAAATTGTATATAATTTTATGATAAGTACTACAGTTCCTGTCATGCTTTCGGACAGGACATACGGGGACTGTGGGAGTGATGGGTGATTTGTTGAGTAGTTGGATTGAGTAGTAAAAAACGTGTATTGCATTCAGTAACCCGTTTGAGTCTTGACTTTCTTTAATCAAGTAAGACCAAGGTTGCATGACACTAATGAAACAAAATGTTAATGTCTCAGGTGGAAGTGTATTTACTTTTTTTTTCTTTTGGGATCTCACCAATACCATGAAGTACATTATTTGTCCCAAGGGTTAAATTAACATGAATACTGTATGTAAACACTTAGTTCCTGGGAATCCGTATCACAGATGACCTTTCTTGGTCCCTCAACTCCAAGAGGGCTTGACAACGCCAGTTCTTTTTGCAGAGACTGAAGAGATCGAGCCTCCCTGTACCAGTCCTTACCACATTCTATAGGAGCAACAATGAAAGTCTTCTCTTTAGCTGCATGACTGTCTGGTACAGGAACTGTAAGGTTTCAGACTGCAACACACTACAGCGAATAGTGAGAGTAGCTGAGAAGGTTATCTGTGCCCCTCTTCTTCTTCTAAAAAACATTTACCAAACCCGCTGCTATAACAGAGCCAGTAACAATGTGAATGTCTCTTTTCTGTTTTACAGTCTAGAAAACAATATCGTTTCTACTCTGGTTCTGCAAAACTGAGTAACAGTTTCATACTCCCAGCCATCAGAATTTTGAATGCATAAGAATGTATACTGTTACACTGTTGCATTGTCTATTTATTGTATTTACTCTATATTTTCTATTAATTCTATTGCTTCTGTCTCAACTTGCACTTTGTTGTATGTTGCTATATGTTATACTGTGGCTCATGGAGATACGCTGTCTCATTTCACTATGTATGTGTATACTGTTGCTGATGACAATAAAGTAACCTTGACCTTGACGTATAGTACTAGCCATGTTACCTGTCAAGGACAGGCAATTTAATACATTTTAAAATTGTTCTTATCTCTAGTCCTTTGTGTACCTTCAGCACCTTTACTGTGTGTCTATCTTAATCTTTCCTGAGGGCACTCCAATTGTTGTTCTGCTTCATTTTCACTGCTGTAGGTAATACAATTTACTTTATTATATAAGCTGGAAAAAATACTTTTTACTTTATATGACACTTAAATATTCATAATTGCTCCAATTCATTCTTTGACTTTGAATGTTCTATACGGGATTTTTATTATTATTATTATTATATAATTATGACATTGCAGTAGTACATATACACATGATTACCAAATCTCATTTCATATCCAAAGGGGCTTCACTAATTGGCATATTTCTTTTTGTAACACTTAAATTCCATTATTTGCAAGATTAATATATAAATTAACCACAACTATCACGGCATTCGTAGTCTGATTGTATGGGTGGTTACCTACCAGGTAACGCTTGTGGTTGGTCAGCAAGTCGGCTAACATCCGCCACGTGCCCTCTTTCAGTTGCGAGAAGCAGATCATGGAACGAACCACACGCCGTGGCGCAACATTAGGGGCTTCGCCTCTAGCGCTAACGTCCGAGGTTCGATTCCCGTAAGGGAGTGCAGTGAATGTGTACGCCTGATGAGCCCAGAATTAGGGCGAAACACGTGTCGCGTACTCTTTGCATTATTTGACAGTAAACTATTTCAACCCATCCATCCATCCATTATCCAACCCGCTGAATCCGAACACAGGGTCACGGGGGTCTGCTGGAGCCAATCCCAGCCAACACAGGGCACAAGGCAGGAACCAATCCCGGGCAGGGTGCCAACCCACCGCAGGACACACACAAACACACCCACACACCAAGCACACACTAGGGCCAATTTAGAATCGCCAATCCACCTAACCTGCATGTCTTTGGACTGTGGGAGGAAACCGGAGTGCCCGGAGGAAACCCACGCAGACACGGGGAGAACATGCAAACTCCACGTAGGGAGGACCCGGGAAGCGAACCCAGGTCTCCTTACTGCGAGGCAGTATATATATTAAAATGTACCAAGCAGTTATATGGGAATAATGTGTTTTTTTCTTTTTAACGTACAGAAAAGCCAAGCAAAGTGGCTTTTTTAACTGTCATTAATAAGATACAATGAAGGGGGAAAACTGCACAGAGAAAGGGGAAAATATAATGAAATCAACAAAAGAGAGTTAAGCATTTAAATCAATAGCAAAAGAAGAAATATTTCAAATGCCTTCATGCTGCTGTGCTTTTCTGAATGTAGAATAAAAGAAAAAAATACCAGCTAATTAAATATGATCAGTGTTATCAGGTGTTGTCACTGATTAGGAATCTGGTTGGAACAAAAACCTGCAACCAGGAAAACCCCTGATATAGGTGATGTATAGATTCTGCATAAAACTCTGTCCTTTGATTTTGAGAATAGTTCCATTTGTTTTAATAAAAGAAAATGATAATATAGGAAAACACTTTAAACTTGTGCCAGTATATAACAATACAAAGTTTTTCTCCTTATTTCCTACTGCTTTTGTTTTTTATGGGTAGGAAGGCTGGTACTGTTGAGCTCCACAATTTAGAAACTTTTTTATGGATACTCCTCTTGCTTAGGTACAGGGGTAGTTACAAAAGTAGTTTGTGCTTTGTAGAAACGTACAAACATGAAAACAGGATAGTTGTGGTTAATTTATATATTAATCTTGCAAATAATGGAATTTAAGTGTTACAAAAAGAAATATGCCAATTAGTGAAGCCCCTTTGGATATGAAATGAGATTTGGTAATCATGTGTATATGTACTACTGCAATGTCATAATTATATAATAATAATAATAATAATAAAAATCCCGTATAGAACATTCAAAGTCAAAGAATGAATTGGAGCAATTATGAATATTTAAGTGTCATATAAAGTAAAAAGTATTTTTTCCAGCTTATATAATAAAGTAAATTGTATTACCTACAGCAGTGAAAATGAAGCAGAATTCTGCTATGGTTAAAATTGTTTAACACAGACACAACCAAAAATAGGTCTGTAAATTCTGTATTAGACCACAAGTTAGCCAAATTATGATCTTCACTGTTTATAGTGGCATCTAAATATTCTCAGGTATCTGGAAGAATGGCAGTGGAATGGAAAAAGCCAAGGAAAAAAAACTCAAAATAAATGGAGGAAGCTGAACGGTAACAGGTAGAATGGTAGTAGAATAAGCAAATACAGCACTGAACCTTTGCCTTAACAGATGAGGCCAGTAATGCAAACATCTGAATTGATGAGAATCTGTGACTTTGGGGTCATTATGTGTAAAAGGCTAAACAATGGACTGGAGGAAAAGAAAGAAAAAGGAAAAAAATGTTTAATTCTTCCCATGATTCAATAGCTATAATGCACAGTACTTAAACAGGGATAATGAAAAAATTGGTATAATTAAAAAGCTAACAAAAACATGTTTCTGCAGAAAGAAAAATGAACAGTACATGGAATCTGGATAAATCTGAATGCACTAAAATGCAAAGGCTAGAACTATTGAAAATAGGAGCAAAAGGTGTGTTCTCAACGAAGTGGGATGTTGGTGCATGTTAATGGGGTCACTCTTTTAGAGTGTTCTGGTGACAAGAAAGAAACAGCGAAAAAATTAGCCATTTATGGGCATCTACAAAAAAATAGAAAGCCTGTGTGTTTGAGGCTCTGTGAATTTTAGGGTACAACATTGCTACCTAAAACAGAAAAGCCCTAGAATTTAGAACCAGGCTCCTATTGCAGACTAGATTTTAACATGCCAAGCAATATGACAGAAGAATCACTGCACATAGGATACAAAGGAGATGAATTGCTGAGTGAAATTAATTATCACTTCTGGAAGTAAGAGACTACAATTGTAATGTTTAGAATCTGTCATCAGGTGAAGTTAAATTGAGTTTCACCTGAAGTCATTAAACTTTAAGAAAATGCTAGAAAACATTGTGTAGTCACAGATGGTTCCTCAGTTTAGGCAGAGGTCAATAACTATATAGTTCTACTTCATCTTAAATCAGTCTCTTAAGATTTATGGTGTATATAATTACAGAAACACTACCCAAAACTAATTTGCTCTCAAACTTTAATACTAAGTGAAATATTTTGCTCAAATAATCTATAAAATAGGGCGGCACGGTGGCGCAGTGGGTAGCGCTGCTGCCTCGCAGTTGAGAGATCTGGGGACCCGGGTTCACTTCCCGGGTCCTCCCTGCGTGGAGTTTGCATGTTCTCCCCGTGTCTGCGTGGGTTTCCTCCGGGCGCTCCGGTTTCCTCCCACAGTCCAAAGACATGCAGGTTAGGTGGATTGGCGATTCTAAATTGGCCCTAGTGTGTGCTTGGGGTGTGTTTGTGTGTGTCCTGCGGTGGGTTGGCACCCTGCCCGGGATTGGTTCCCTGCCTTGTGCCCTGTGTTGGCTGGGATTGGCTCCAGCAGACCCCCGTGACCCTGTGTTCGGATTCAGCGGGTTGGAAAATGGATGGATGGATCTATAAAATATCAATTTTTTTTCCTATAACTGACATACTATACTATGTAATATAAATGACTAGTTTTATTTAGCAAGCTACCAGTTATGTCAACTCAAAAGTTTAAATAGACAATTATATAATTTTCATAAGTGACTTTGTGTGTTCACATATTCCACTTTTTCCATGACAGACCTAGAAAGTATTAATAGCTAGTATTATAGACTTTTTTGTGTGGCCTAATATTACAAATAGAAAATTTCCTTTTACTACAAATTAAAAGAGCATTTTATTTACATTATCCAGATTCGGAAACGCAGCTAAATATACAGTAGAACCCTGATTATGATGAAATAAAATAATGTGGTAATGCAGACCAGTGCTACCTCGGATAACTGAAAACTTGGATAAAACAAATTGGCCTTGGCCATTTCAAATTAAAAATGATGGATATAAAAGATTTTGGTAATTTATATGTTACAGTATCATTTTTAAGTCTCTTTTTATACTTCTTTAAATTTAATATTATATAAAAACAAAGACAAATACACATTCACACTTATTTTAAAGGTATAAGTATTCATGAAAAAGCTTTTATGAATTTTAAGAAAAGTTGTATATTACACTTACAGGTTTGCCTTGGCTAATACAGAATCTTGGTTTATCATTACATTAATAATCTGGTTTATACTGTATATTATTATTATTATTATGTAAAAGGATTAAATTTAGCTACACTGCCTAATAATACTTTTGTGAAGAGCTACTAAAATAAGGACTACATACTGTATACAGTACATTCAGACACTATATACTGTTATTTCATTTCACACACAGTTTAGTCTATAATTAACCTATCTGAAATTAAAGTTCCCTTTCTGTTCAGTTAGTGAAGAAATAAGAATCTTAACTCTGCTTTGACTGCATTCCTCGACTGATGATAGCGTATGTAAGTGATCTCCTTTCTCTTTAGTAAAACTCAAAACACAGTGCCTTCCAAAAATTTAAGTTCAAAACACTATTCTTCTTATAGAATCTGGCCAATTTATCATGAGTTATCTTCAAAGCTATCTTCTCATACTGGGTAGTCTCGCTGAGCCAAATGTATTGAGAATCATGTCTGGCCCTTCAAGAGTACATACTGAGTTACTGTAGCTCCCACATTCAAAGTTCATCCATTTCTCAACTCACTAAACATTCAGTTCCCTACAGAGTGCTAAGCAATGCAACTTGCTTCATGTTCTACACTACAATGGAATTCAACAAAATTGTAATCACATCTACCAACCAAGGTAAACAGAGAATACTATTTGACTCTAGCTCGACATCCTAAATTATTGAGTACTGCTCTGCTAGTTCATACTCAAGTACTGGTTTGACATAAATAAAACAATATTTGCAACAAATCTTGTATGTCATGTGCTTGCTCCGTCTACATGAAGTAGTCATGCACTGTCAGCCATAATGAAGTTGTTGGTGATGCAGATTTATACATTTCCTCAGCATTCCATGTGAGTTAATGTTAAAATGCATTCTTGAAAATCATTGGTTTTCCTGGAGTTGTTGGTATGATTTACGGCACACACATAAAGACCACTGCACCAAGTTTGAATGAGCACACAGAATCGCAAGTGATATCGCAGTATCAACACACAGGTAGTCATAGATGCAAACTGCATTATACTCTTCTTCTTCTTCTCCTACTACTTTGAATATTATCATTATTAGTTAGTATCAGAAAACTAAAAAACATCATCATGATTTCCATGGAAACTACAAAATGCCATTTTATGATTCAGGGTACCATAAAATAATGATGTTATTTATTCTCAAATGTGAATTCCTACTCCTCGGTGGGAGTGGGTGTAGGATTTTTCATAACTATTTTTCATATCCTACTCTGGCGTATGACAAATTCATATCCTAGTCAGACTTTTAAGTGCAATAAGTAATTCTGAGACACTTGATAAATACATGAATTGGTCTTCTGTTTTGTGCATTACATAAACACACTGCATTATGGTACTGTTTATTTGATAATACTGTATATTATTCCATACCCTCAGTAATCTTATGCATTCCTGTATGTTGTGATGTGACATTTTGCATACAAGTTGATAAATATTTTGTATGTCTTTATTTGTAACTTAGGCAAAGCAATGTAATATTACTGTTACATTAGTGAAAAGCATTCATGTTTACAACCCCCAAACAGGACTGAGTCTCTTTGAATTTTATGGCAGGATTTGGGGGAAGTGCCTGAAACAAGTTTGGTAAATGTTTCTTTGTTAAAAGTCTCTCAAGTCCCACACAAAGCCAGACTGCCTAACTACCAAGCTTTACCTTAACATATGGTTTTGGGGGAATGGCAGATGTTAAGATGTTCTTTGCCCCATTGGTCTGAAGTATGGCTCGGCAGCCATATTGAGACAGGCAATGCGGCCTGTTCTGAAGAAAGCTAACCAAAAAGGATGCCTTAACTAGAGACATTTTAAGTAATTAACAAGTCTGTGTGCTGCCTGAAACTACACATCACCATTTTATCAGGTTGTATGGTTGCCAATATTCAAATGTACTTTGCATATTGTTATTATTTATGAATATTATCAATAATACATTGTTTAAATTGTAACTTAACTCCTGCTTATCTTTTACTACATCTACTTGCCTGAAGTTATAGATGTAGAAGGGAAGGTGGGGAGAAGTTATATATTATAATACCTTATAAACAGTGGTAAGTCTGGGAGATTTGAGGCATTCTGACAAAGGCTGCTTATTAATAATACAAAAGGGGAAAGTAGAGCAATATATTACTCTACCAAGACAAAACACAGTATTTCTTAGTTTAATATCAAATTATAAAGGACTAAAATGACACTTGATAATCAACATTTGAATGCATATAAACACAGAAATAAAACTTGACAACATTTAGAAATAAAAATAATAAAATAGACAAAATTATAAAGAGCAAAGAAACCAAAATAGGAAAACTGCTTCTGGAAATCTGCTCAGCCACCTAAATATTAGCTCTGTAATTCTTGGCCAGAAGCATTTTATAAATCTCAGCATTAAAGTTAACGTTATAATCTGCCAAAAGTTAAAATATAACACCTCCTAGATTGCAAGCCTATTATAATCCAGTCAGTCAGGTATGCCTCTAGACTACATGACTAACAAGAAAATAGAGATTGAGTCCCATAATTGCCTCACTTAGGGCTATTTGTTACTCTTGTGGTCGACAAATGACAATAATACGTCTGATTAACATTCCAAACGCTAACACATTCTCGCAACACTCATTCTATAGCTCTGTCCCACAGGGAACATGCAGGAAAGATCTCTTTCCATTATCCAAGGAAAACACATTCTTGTAAATCTTTTGTTTTCTAAATCTTTAATTTTCCTTGAAAAAGATTACTATCTCATTATCTACTCTGTACTGCCACTTGGAGTTAACAACCACAGATAATGTTTTATGGCCAGCTTCAGGTAATAATAATTTAATGAGAAGACAACATTGATTGAATTTCATTTCCGTTCCCTTGCTTCCGTTGTTTGGCACCCCCAACCATTAAGCTTTACATTCGTGCTGCTTTGAAAAGTCATAGTTTTCTCAGGTCGTTACCTGACCTTATACTTAAACAGTGACTTTTCAAAGCCTCAGAAGTATCCATGTGCTCTTCATCATGCTTCTCTGTTCTTATCTTATTATATACATATCTTTCCCTTCTCCTCATTTTAGAGCACAACAATATTTAAAACAGTTGAAAATCATATATAAATATACTTTTTTTGGACATTGTCAGAATACTTTGTCCAAGGAAGGGTAGCAACATGGACCCCTTGCTTTGGAAGAACTCAGTTAACAGGATTAATGATTGCATCTCCCATTTGTGCATAATGTTGCCCTTTTTGTCTCATGAGGCGATGTAGTCGTGATTAGAATCAAACTATCAAAATCAAAGGTCAATATCTTTCTCTTCAAAAGAGTAGTATACTCAGGTTCAGAAAAAGCAGCTGCCTCAAGTTAAGAAGTTATAGATGTTTGTTTATAAATGAGGATAGATGTCATCATGCGACCTATCAAACAAAAAAGACATCAGATGAACTTTATAAGAGTTGAACCCAACTGTGGTGGTAAAGTAGGAATTAAATCCTTAGATTAAACTTTTAATTTATTTTTCAGTCTATATACTAAACTATATCAATTATGACAGAAATGCAAAAAATAGCTTAAGTGGCCAAAATGAAGTTACTGTTCAAGGTTTCTAAGTAGGGCTGCACAATTAATCATATATTTAATACTAGCCGACGCCCGCCATAGCATACGGCGGTGTAAGAATAGGAACGGAAAACGGTGACAAAGGAATTCAGAAATCAAGAAGAAATAAATACTTCTTGAAACACAGAGTTGTGAATAGGTGTATTGGTGGAGATGACAGATAATGAGTCGAAAGATCTAACCCTAGAAAAAGCCAAGTACAACAGACCATGGCTGAAGACTGGTTGTTGTAGATTAACGCAAATCTTTGCAAACATTTGTCCTTGCGACTTGTTGATAGTCATGGAGAAGGCAAGTCTGAGTGGGAATTGTGTGCATTTAAATTTAAAAGGGAGATTGGTGTAGGAAGGAAGGAGAGAGATTCTGGGAATGAAGATTGTTTCAGAATTTTGGATAGCGATCAGTTTACACTCAATAATATTTGTATGTATTTGGGTAACGATGAGTCTTGCTCCGTTGCAAAGACCTTTTCATGGCATAATATTTCGGAGGAGCATAACTACAGCTCCCAGCTTCAGATGAAGGATATGGGGATGCATGCCAGTTGGTGTGAGGGTGTGTAAAAACTCCTGTGGGTACGTTAGTTGATCATTAAGATCGTCACTGACTACTGTATCTACACTTTGTTGTTAATATGTAGAGAATCGTCATTTGTGACGTTCAGTATTGGTCTTGCGGCAAGTTCTTGGGGAGTCACAGTCGAGAAATTAATATCACCGTAAAGTTGAGCAAATGGGTCTTGTTGTTGTGGTAAACATTGAGAAGGTAGTTCTGCCGTGTCTCTATTATTACCTTCCCGAAATTGAACAAATTGAGTTTCACTTTCGAGAGCTCTCATATTTTTTGTGAGTTTTAGGTCTTTCATTTCGTTCCACAGCCTGTGTGTGTTGATGGAAGAGGCAACGGTGAGGGCTCGAGAACCACGGAAGATAACAGGTAGTATTTGGCGGAAATTAGGGATACTGTCGTTCATTTTATAAGGAAGAGTTGAGTTGAGTTCTCTTTACTTTCTCCCAAATGTCAGACTGAAATTTAAATATATCAGAACAAGTGGAAGTGATATGTGGTTGAGCAGAACTATGAAAACATGCCTGAGCATAATTGGTGTTTATAATAATGAAGAATTTAAGATAAAAAGCAGATGGTTACAAAAGCATATGTTCTTCAAGCTTGGAGACACAACTTTTTAAGGACCAAGAGTTGCACTGGCCACTTGGGTCTTACAGCAGAAGCAGAAAGTGTGTATCATTACTGATAACGGAGCAAACATTAGAGTTCCATTGCCATCAATGATTGAACCAGACTCCAATGCTTTGACCACAGGGTATTATTAGTGATTATCCTATGTCATTTATACTAAAAGTAAGCACTGTGGATACTGTGTTAATTATGCTGCCACAATATTGCCATATCTTATATAAGTAACAGAAAATTGCCCAATAATATACAAATATTGTGTAAGCATATACTGAACATGAAAAGTGTTAAGACAGTGTTTTCTGTTGATTTCATGGTGCTGTGCTGGCACTGAGATTGCTATACATTCTTATGTTTAATGCTTTTACATATCTGTACAACAAATCAGGTTGTTTTTACATGAACTGTAATTTAACATTTTATATTTGCTTTCACATAAACATAAACATTCAACGCGTATTTTCTTAATATTGCAGAACCCCAATTTAACATTCCCATATTTAGTATTTTCCCACATTTTACATTATTGAATGGTGAGTGATGGTGAAGGCAGGTTTTCAAAAAGTAATACTTGTGTTTTTAAAAAAGGGAACATCTGTGCTATATATTTTATTTCATAATTATTTGAATATCAGTAATTTATTTTATTTACTGTATTAATCAAGCCACAGGGGATACAGAAACCAGAGTGTTTTTTTGTTCTGGTCCCAATCCCAGATAAATGGGGAGGGTTACGTCAGAAAGAGCAAAATTTATGTAAAATGTAATGTAAAATTTTGCCAGATCAATATGGAGTAACATATTAAAAATAGTTCATCAAGAACACGGGGACACAGTTGGAAACTTGATAAGGGTAATTTTCGCACACACACATTAGTAAGTTTTTCTTTACACAGAGAACCATAGACACTTGCAATAAGCTTCCAAGTAGCATGGTAGACAGTGAGACTTTAGAAACTTTCAAAACTAGACCTAATGTCTTTTAGCAGAATTATGTGGATAGGACTGCCGAGCTTTGTTGGGCTGAATGGCCTGTTCTTGTCTAGATTGTACTAATGTTCTAATCATTTATAGCAGGAGTCGCAGGTGGTTTTTCCAAATAGTGTGACAAAAACAAAGCAGTTCTTTTAAGAATTGCGAGTCACTTCAAAGAGCCATGTAAAGAACAGAGAATCTATCCGTAGTGGCGCTACACTCAAAAGGCACCTACAGAGAATAAATTTGCTTATGTAAATAAAAAGCATTTCCACTCTATTAATGTTCTGCTCTGCAGTGCACAGAAAGTGTGTTGATTTGTGCAAGCATGTAGCGTGCTGCATGATATTGCACACAATTTTGGCTTGCCCATACCTGAAGAGATGCGGCATGACGAACCTGACCTTGACCCACCAAATGATCAGCCAAATTGGACATCGTTACAAATTTGTTTCAATGTAATTAGCAGAAGGTAAAAACCGGCAGTTTTTTTTTAACCAACGCATTTAATCTGTGGTCAGTAGCACATAGTACAACCCTCATAGTCTTTAGTTCAGTGGCCACATCTCTTCCAGCATCCACTACTGTATTATGTGACTCCAGAACAGTGTCCGTCGGTACATGACCAAAGTGTCACCTTGCAGTTTCTGAGGCAGAGGTGTATGTGCAGCGAACGCCCAAAGATGTGCTGGGCACAGTAGCATCATCGCTGCCTAGAGTCGTATCCCCAGCACGGGGTTCAGCTTTTGTAATATTGTCTGAAACAGAATAAACAGACAGTGGGCAGCAACTCACCTTTTCATGTCACCTTTGATATCTGAACCTCCTTTTTTATTACAGGCACTATACAACTTTCGAGTGTCTCCATCACACTGTATCATGCCATCAATTTTCTTTTGTTGCTTATACCACTGCTTAAGCTAACAAACAGTATGTTTTTCCTTGCCTCCACTTCTTTCGCTGAAATTCTTCTTTTTTCCATGTGCTTTTGTCATTGTCTTTTAACAAAATACTGAACTTAAGGAGCTATTTATACTGATTTGCATATTCAAATATGTAGAATTCTGGGAGAAGTCCAGGCGGGGCTGTACGCACATGCATGTGTGTTAAAATTCACGTTGATTGAAATTTATAAAGGGGAAGTGTATGGAACTTTGCTTACACACAGTTTTATGCACCTAAATTTTTTGAGCATGTGTTTACTTCTGATTTTGTCCGTACACCATGTTTTAGTGTGAATTCTACACACAGCGTTATACATGAGGGTCTGGTTTTGAAAGATTAGAAGTATAAAAGTCTATGTTATGATAAAATAGTTATATATTCACCCAAATGTTAATTCAGATAAACAAGAATTAGGAAATACAATCATATAACTCCAGATGTTAGGTTTATTTATCATACTTGTGCCATGTTGTACAAAGTTATAACTGGATTTTCTCTCTTTGTCCTGCACAGCATACTTATTCATATACTCTTAATTGTACATTGGAATCACAAGGTTCTATGTTTATTGTAATTCCAAGGAAAGTGTAAGATGAAGATCATTCACCTATGTGTCCTCTAAACTCAGGAAAGTTCTCTATCTGCCAGTTCAATGGATAGAATACTGGCTTCTATGTTTAAATTAAAGTTGATTACCCTTTTTGTTTTAGGATAGTATTAGCCCGTGAGAGCTAATGATGTGACGATTCATGTTACATTATTGTACATTACAATATCGTTATTGGCAGACTGTAATTATGACAATCATCTTAACTTGCTGTTAGTATTAAATTTGCATTTACTTTCTTTTACTACTCTGATCAAGTAAATCCCGATGGCCCTCAAATGAGACCTCTGATTAAGCTGGGGTAAAATGGCATAGACAATGACTGATTATAACATCAAACAATAAAGTGTTTCTACTGCAATCATTTACAACAGTTTGCGATGTTGTACAGTTCATTGTTGAAAGGTAGAGAGATGACTGGTGGCCAGGTGGCTGAAACAGACTGCACTTTTGCTTTTTATAAAGACCATAGTCAGCCACAGGTTTACTTTCCTTAGGATCTACAACAACTCTTTTACCTTCAGTGTCACCAGTAATTTTTAGAAGGCTGTGCGTATGAAAATTATTTTTGTGAAAATGTTTGTAAACTCTATTCAAGCTTATGCATATCAAGCAAAATTCACCAAATGAACGTAATATTTTAAATACATAAATAACATAAATGCATTCATGTTTCTTGCTTATCCAATTTAAGGTTGCAGAAGCCAAAGCCTATCCCAGAAGAACTGTCCTCAAAAAAGTAACCAACCCTGGGTGGAGTATTAGTCCATTACAGAGCACTTTACTGCACACACCCAAACTCAGTCATACATGGCCAGTTCAAAATGGCCAATTAACCTGCCACATGTGTTTTTATGATGTGGGATAAAACCCCACAGACACAGAAGAATATGCAAACTCTATACTGGCAATGCCTAAGCCAGGATACTAACCCAGGAGTCTGTACTGTGAAGTTAGTCATATTAACCACTTCACCAACAAGTTTCTCCAACATTATAATGTAGAATTAAAAATTTACGTTACAAAATGTATTCATTATGCAAGTAGGAAATATATATATTTAGGTGTTTTCTCTGTTTTATTTAAACATCAAATAGACATTCAAAGTTAACAAATTACATTTCAAAGTTGAACTTTCCTGTGGTCTTTTAAGACACTTCTGAAACTGATATTTTAGTTATGATGTAATGAATAGAGTTTTTCAGTGTATATGGCTATTGGCTGTGCTGACACATTCAACACAAGTATAATGGAAAACTAAACAACTAATTTGATTACAGAATTCAATAAATACTGTACAGCCATTAAGTTCTGCAAACCTTACAATTGTTTTCTGCAATTCTATAAATTCAATCCAAAATTATCAATCTATCAATGAGATTATAACTTTGCACACAGACCTCAGCTGTGTTTGTCCAAAATCACCAATGTTCTGCGATTTTTAGTTTACTTCATAGAACAGTTCAGGCAATAGTGTGACGCTTGTTCAAATAATTCCACAATCCAACCATCTTCATTTTAAAACTTTTTTCAATGCAAAACAAAAATAGAGAAAAATTGATATTACAAAGAAAAGAAAAGTTCTTGCTTAAAGAAAGTTCTGTTTAAGGCTTACTTATTTTATTTCATTTCTCTTTAAGTTTGGTCATACAGTCATATTACATGTAGAACAGTAAGAAAACTGTATGCCAATGCTCCACTTGTAAACTAATCTAACAGTCCATGCCAGCAGTGAGACAATTTCCTAACTAACTTAATTAACACTGTTTTACAGGTATAGCTAAGAAAGTTATATTTCATGTTGACTTACAGGGGTTAAAAGACTACACCATAATCTAAGAAACTATGAGAAACTGATATTCTGTTAAAATTAAGCAGACACTTATGTGGATTTAACATTAACTTTCAAGGTTGGCTCTTATACAGAACATTGATCATTATGTAAACAACTTTGTTTGTAAAGTTTATTAGGCTACATGCTTGATCACAGTCTGTAGTAGATGTCAGAAATGCTCCTCCAATATCTATCTAACTTTCCAGTGTCAATAAAATATTCACCATATTCATCCTTAATCAAAAATTCCTTCCTCCTCCATTTACAGCATGACTTGATTAATGATATACTTCATATTTGTCTAGCTCTCTTTGAAGATCTCAATATCCAGACACTAGCTGGAAAAAACTGCTGCTTTCATTGGATTCTGACATCGCATTATTTGCATGCATTTCCAAGAACACAGTCAAGGGGGATCATGGGTAAATGTTTAAAGACAGTTTTATACATTGATTTCATTAAATTTTGTGACTGTATTAGACCAGTCAGCGTATGCCAGGAACCTAAAGAAAATATGTTGTTTTACGGAACTGTCTTGATACAATTATAATTGTTTTGTCACCATCAATGTAAGATACATTGTAGGCTAAATAGGTGGTGTAATTAAATCATGACTAGTAAGTTTATGAAATTTCAATTAGGATATATCTTTTTTCTAACTGCATAGAAATTCAGTTTTCTTAGTAATATTCAAAATATAAAAAACCTACAGACTTACTGTTTCAACAGTTTGCATGCCCATCAATGCCAATCAGTTCCATGTGTATTCTGAAATGTAATGCCTTTCCAAAGAAGTCTTATAGACAGTCTTTGACATAGGTGTTTGTCTCTCCTCCTAAACTTTCTGAAATTGTCAAACCACTGGTTTATATCAAAGCTTTCCACTGTTCTAGCTCCTTTTCTCTAGTACACCTTGAAGCTTTCTACACTCAGGCTCTTTGTTGGATTAAGCACTATGAAATTGTTCTACTTTGAAAGTGTTTTTGTGTGTTAACAAGTTTGATTATAAGTTTAAGTGCTAATCAGTGAGTCATAGGCAAATTCCATTCATTTCAGAGAGGTACTAATTACACTTCATAGATGGGGAGGGGGGACCTAGGGGGAAGGGGCATATGCTTGAACCATTCTTTGGGCTTTATTTGGCTTCACTTGGTCTTGAGCAAACAACAGAAAACTAGAATGTAATGTCAAAGTTTAGCAGCAGCCTAGATTTGAGCAGCTAATGCACATGAACAGCAAGTAGTGCATGAGCAAAGACAGTGTGCAATGTGTGAAAGTGTTAAGTGATTCATCAGTAAGCATAGTTCTATTCAGGTGGTAATCTATAGAGCGTATGTTATTAGTGGCTCAAAGTATGTTTTTTTTTTTCCAAAAAGGATTTCTCACTTCTATGCAAAGTGACATGTAAGTTGTTGTTAAGTAAATGCAAACACATGAAGCATTTTTCACTCATGACCTGCTGTCCACAAGTTGTTTCAAGTAAAGTTTTTGTTAACCAGAGCATTTCAACATCAAGCATAAAGCAAAGAAAATCTGCTGCTCATTACAGTTGGCATCAGACTACATGTGCAATCTGGAACTGATGGTCAGCATGTGCTGCTGGGTCACATTTGTTGAGCTTGATCACAATTTTACTGTATGTAACATATTGACACATCACTTATTAATGGACTAAGTTACAATAAGGGATCACCTCAATCTGATAAATCTGCCTGGCATGTTGGAGACAAACTGCAAAATATGGGTGTCTTGGGATTTCCTAATAAACCTCATGGATCCCCCTGGAAGCTTGAAAATCAAAATTGCGCATCAGTCCATGAAAAAAAAATCATAAACATTTTACATTTTTATTAAATGCATAGTACCAGTTACTATCCTGTACGAGATGAGTGTGTGCCAACAACTTGGGTGGGGCAAGATGTCAGACTGGTAGCAAACTTTTAAATCAGGAGGGTTTGAAAAGGATAGAGTAAAATGGAGTGCCAGGCAAGTGTTAGTGCTTGTTTGTATGGGGCATCATTGCACTGATAATGAAAAGTGTAATGGTAATTGCTAATGCCATGATACTGATAGTGACTTAATTCAGATTTTTGATGTAAAATCCTTTTTTTTGAGTGTTCACATTAATCTTGCAAATGATTCAAATACAATATCACAGTGTACTGAAAACTATTTGGAGTGAGCAAAATTAATACAAATTAATTCCTCAGACATATAACCTAATAGACTACCATGAGGCCAAGGGTCAAGTGCTGGAAGTTTCTTGTGTAGAGTTTCTTTCCAAATACATGCAGGTTAGTAAGACTGGTGATCCTAGTTTGGCTCTGATGGATGTGTGTGTGTGTGTGTGTGTGTGTGTGTGTGTGTGTGTGTGTGTTTGTGCGTGCGTGTGTGTGTGTGTGTGTGTGTGTGTGTTTGTGCGTGCGTGTGTGTGTGTGTGTGTGTGTGTGTGTGTGTGTGTGTGTGTGTGTGGGTATGATGGGCTGGGTCCCTGTCTAAAGATTGTTCTGCCCTTATGCCTGATGCCAGATTGCCCCATTACTGTGCTTAGGATAAGCAAGCTTCGAAGAAGGATGGATGGATAACAAGCTACATGCTAACTTCAAATTGTGTACAGTGGAGGATGTCTGCAAATTCATCAGCTCACAATGGTAAGTCAGTGGAATTATTGGTACAGAAGAGAGACATTATGGGCATACCATTTCGTAAAAACATGTGGATGCTACAGAGGAACCACTCTGCAAGACTCTCTCAGAAAATTCCTGCACAAGGCACAACATTTCTGAAAACACTTAGCAACTGGGCTATAATGATGGTGACAGTATAATCATAATCTTACTACTTAAACTAATTTAGGTCCATGAAATAAAATGACTAGCCTAATATAATTACAGAAGTATATGACAATGAAGTATATTGACGCATTTAATATTCACCCGTGATTCCTGTTAGCTACTGTACATCTCATAAAGGTAGGCCAATATGTCAACCTTGCCATTCAGTTAATCAAAAATGTCACAGTATATCTTGAATTAAATTTACCTTTAGTGATACAGTCTAAGCCAACAGCTTACATTCTGTTGCCATATTGATCATTGAGTTTTACTTTACTGTACCTGTGTCTCCCATGTTACACCAGGTTATTATTATTATTGTTGTTATTGCAATTGTTTTATTATCTATGTTGTAGCTTCTAATTTGTTTGCCATGTTTATAATGAGTCAGCACTTGTGTACATTATTGTTTCTGTTGTGACAAACATATTCAACAATTATTACTTACACTAGCAGCCACATAGCAGGGAAAAAGGCAGGAGCCAATAATCCTTTAGTTTAGTATTGCATGCATGTCTTTGTAAAAGTGGAAGAGAATCCCATTTTACAGGGGAAAACATGCAAATTTCACACAGACAACGACTGCTTATTATCCAAATGCAGCATCACTAATCTGTGTTTGAGTTCGGTTGATGGCATTTGCCAAAGCTTTTGTTGTGTGCGGATGATATATGCAATGTAAACTTATCAAAACATGGTGTGCTTGGTATGTTAGTGACTGGTAAAAGCATGCAGAGAATTCCAAAAAACAAAGCCCTCAGACACTTTCTACTACACAAAGAGTTACTTTCTACGCTTGTCTGCCATTTTCAATAAGTATGTTTACTTGGACTTCTTTGCATTTTTATTGTTCAATCACATTTGACCACAAGGTGCTGCAATTAATTTGCATAACATGTCATTAATGTTTGTTATCTTATATACTTGGACTTGCATGTGTGCTGTGATTGTTCATGCTTTTTGGTCATTCTTTTTTGTTGCCCATTTGTCGTAGGCTAATTTGTAATGGCTATTTTGGTGAACTTTAAGGTTTGCAGGGTTTTACCAATAATCTGTGCAGTACACAATGTACCCTGCTCTAATACCATGCACTTTCAATGCTATATTCCAAAAAATCACATACAGCACTTTTCTGTTTTCTTTTGGTCCTGTTGATTGCAGATGCCTTCTTGATAAGAGAAATGTTATGTGCTGAATTTCACCACCTACACAGCAGGCCCAGAATTTTATGATTTTACAGATCTGGGGCCTGATGTATTATGCCGTGCATAGAATTCACTTAAAACATGATGTACAGACAAAGTTGAAATGAGCGTACACACAAAAACATCCAGATACATAAAATTGTGCATACACCAAGTTCCATGCACTTTCCCTTTTTAAATATTAATGAATGTGAAATTTAACAAACGTGCACACACCAACAGCCCCCCCAACTCCTCCCAGAATTCTGCATATTTGAATATGCAAATCAATATAAATAGACATTTAAGTTCAGTGTTTTGTTAAAATACAATGGCAAAGAATGTGGAAAAAAGAAGAATTTCACTGAATGCAAATTGGAGGCAAGGAAAAACTTATTATTTGTTGCCTTAATCAATGGCATAACAAACAAAGGGAAGTTGATGGTGAAAACACTCAAAAGTTCAAGCTCAGAAAGTCACATAGTGCACGAAAAAAAAAGTGGTCAGATATTAAAGTCAACTTAAAAAGTTGTGCCAAAGCCCACCGTCTGTTTATTCAGTTTCAGATAAAATTACAAATGCTGATCCCCGTGTCGAGGACACAAATCCATGCAGTGATGGTGCTGCTGTGCCCAGCACATCTTCGGGGGCTGGCTACTCCCAAACCTCTGCCTCAGAACTTATGTACCATGGGCAACCATCTGGTTGTGTGCTGACAGACGCTGTTCTGGAGTCACAAAATGCAATAGTGGATGCTGTAATAGATGTGGCTTATGAATTAAGAAATATAAGTGCTGTACTATGTGATATTGACCACAAATTAAATGAATTGGTTAAAAAATAAATGCTGCATCCAATTACCTGTTTTTACATTCTGCTAATTACATTCAAACTAAGTTGTAACACTGTCTGATTTGGCTGATCATTTGGTGGGTCAGGGTCAGGTTCATCATACTGCTTCTCTTCAAGCCACAATTGTGTGCCATTTTATGCAGCACGCTACATGGTTGCTTCTGTGGACTGTAGAGCAGCACATTAATAGATACTGTATTTAATATTAATTTAATATTAATATTTAATTAATAGAGTGGAAATGATTTCTATTTACAAAAGAAAATTTATTCTCCGAAGACGCCTTTATAGTATAGTGTCGGCGTTGAGTGCCACAACAGATAGTTCTCTGCTCTTTACATGGCTCTTTGAAGTGACTTGCTATCTTTAAAAGAACTTTCTTGCCTTTTGCTGAAATAGTTGGAAAAAAGCGCGTGAGACAGTGCACAGTTGCCGTTTTTATAGCTTCTTGTGCTACAGATGATGTAATGCTAGCTCATTCCTTTGTTGATTCATCCCTGGCTGATGTAACTTGTCCAGTGCCATTGTAATTGCAATGTGCGTGCAGTTGACTGCTCTGATTACATTTGGAAAACCGGACGTTGCTGCGAATTGCACTTTGATGTTTCCCAGTATATCCACAGTGTAAGGAGGTCTTACATATCTGGATGTTGCTGTTACTAAGGGGTAATTCACCTTACCACTTTAAAGAATGTGACTGATTACATATTGAGTTTTGATTAGTTAAAATATCAAAGCTACAAAGAACCCCTTATGTGCTAATTTATAACTCATGTCATAATTTTATACTTATATTGCAACACTGATCTATTATTATTATTAGTAGCAGTAGTAGTAGTATTATATTGTCCATATAAGAGAGTCAGTGTGTGTTTTATGATCTACAAGCAAAAGTCCAAATAAAGAACAAAATTAAAAATAATGTGTGGGTTAGTTCACTCCTTACCGTATGAACAAGTTTAAGTACTACTTAAGTTACAAAGGATTTTTAGAAACACCTGCCAATTAACTAACACTCTTAAAAAACACCTGTGCTTATCTGAGCTGTATCGCTGGCATATAAGTCCTATTAATCTTTGTCTCGAGAAAATACCTTCAGACAGACAGTCAGATGTGTTTTACTTACATGTTGTTGAGCATTTGCTTCATTTTGATGTTGTGTCTTTTCATCTGTGTCATTTGCACAACGTCATTGTTGCGCAGCAGTGTTTACTGCACACAGGTCTTTTGTAGTGAGAAGTGAGGTGCATGCAAGAACTGAAAAAAATGTAAAAGTGCATCCATGCGCCATCTAGTGACTGTAGTTGAGCGTGAACAGAGCAGACTGCTCCATATACACAAAAGTCTTTCATTTATATATGTCTGATTCCACATTCTAATATAATGCAATACAAAATCACAATGGAGGTACCAAATAATTTATGCACTAATTACAACAATTAAATCCATTTTACTTTACATAAGCCTTCCTTAAATGTTTGGAAATAAGGCTAACAGGAACTTTTCATCATATCATAAATTGTATAATAAACTGTAAACACTTTCTACTGAAAGTGTCGTGTGTTCAGTTCATTTGACAAACAAGTTAACAAACATTTTTTCTGATGAATAAAAAGTTAAAATCAATATTTTTCATATGTTAGTGTATTTTTGTACACCTTATGAAGTTGACATTTTTTTTCCATGAGCACACATGAGTTAAATATTTAGAAAAACATTTGCCATGTTTATTCGTTTCATTGCCATGACATAACAAAAAAAATGTGCATCACCACTTACAAAATTTGGTGACAAAGGGCTCATAGCAGACATTTATGTATGCTGAGGTTTGCTTGTTTTAAGTGAACATCTAATAAACAAGTTTGGAAACTTGATAGCATGATTTATTTATATTAATCAGTCATCAGTCATTCTCCAACCCGCTATATCCTAGCACAGGGTCATGGGCCTCTGCTGGAGCCAATCCCAGCCAACACAGAGTGCAAGGCAGGAACAAATCCTGGGCAGGGCGCCGGCCCACCGCAGGACACACACACATCCACACACCAAGCACACACTAGAGACAATTTAAGATCGCCAATGCACCTAACCTGCATGTCTTTGGACTGTGGGAGGAAACCCATGCAGAAATGGGGAGAACATGCAAACTCCACACAGGAAGGACACGGGAAGTGAACCCAAGTCTCCTAACTGCAAGGCAGCTACACTATCACTGCACCACCTTGCTGCCCATTTATATTAATGTGACTATATAATTTCAAATCATTTAAGCTGAAGATGTGTCCATTTTCTAGAAAGTGTTTCTTATTCAGTACTGCTGTATGTATTAGTATGTACTGTATTACTATATTAATACGCAGTATGAAGTGTATACTCAAAAATCACTTTTCATATTTGCATATAGAGTATATTCATCAATTCAGGTGCATTCTAATTGGATGTTTTAGTGAAGCTAGGTGGGTTTGTTTAACGCATTCATAATGGTTAGCTGACCTGAATCAATCACAGTAGCATCTTGCTACTACCTATCTATCTACCACACTGACCTGGTTGCCTTTTTCTTTTCTTCAAATAAATAATGAGTAAGAGCTGATACAATCCAGAAGATGGAATTAAATGACCTCTTTATGATTCTGAGTAGACAGTATATCTGTTTCTGTATATATTATATGGATTTTCTGCAGAATGTAAGAGGAATTCAAGAGTAAATTATAACCAAATAAAACCTTAGTTAAAATATAACTGTTTTTCTGTTCCAATTGATTTTTTTCTCCTAAGCAGTATTTTAAAGTGGACAGTAAGTATGGATCATTAAACACAGCTGCAGCCTAACAAATAACCCATTTGCGTAATAGAAATTAAGCAATGAAAAATCTAATTTACTAATCTGTATTACTGTACCACTACATTTTGATGTGGCAGACAATCCTACTATCATATAGTGAATTATTGATTGTTTTTCTGGGCTATGTATCAAGAGTAGAGATAAGTGTTCAACAGATGAACAATCCCTATGTTCCAAAGGTATTTTAACTACTATTTGTCTAATGAAATTTCAATATATTTATACTGTTTAGGAAACCAAGGAATTCTAAAGTGACTCTATGCTCAAGTATGGTTTGCAATATATATAAAGTGGTATATTTTTGAAAGACAAACAGATATACACTAATGACAGAAAAACATCACCGTCTGTCTAATATGCTGTTGCTCTTCCATGTGCCACAGAAACAGCTCTAACCCACCAAGGCAAGATCTCTGAAGGCATCTTGTGGTAGCCAGTACCAGAATGGTTAGTAGCAGATCCTCTAACTCTTGTAAGTTGTGAGATGAAGCCACCATGGATTGTACTTCTTCTTGCAACTCATCCCATGGATCATTCATTGGACTGAGATATGGGGAAACTGGAGGCCAGAGCAAAAACTTGAACTTTTCTTAATTTTCGACAAACCAATCCCGAACAATTGGTGCAATATGGCAGTGCACATCGTCCTACTGAAAGATGCCACTTCCATCATCGACAACCATTGCCATGAAACAATGAAGTATCAGGTCGGCAACAGTGTTGAGGTGGGTGGTACATGACCAGTTAATTTCCATATGACTGCCCAGACATAGGGTTTCCCAGCACAACACTCCCTCAGACAGCTTGTCTTCTTTCCAAAGTACATACTGGTGCCATCTCTTTTCCTCAGGTAAATGCCATACACGTACACAGCTTTCCACATGATGGAACAGAAAATGGGACCAGATGACCTCCTTCCATTGACCCAGTGTCCAAGTCTGACACTTGTGTGCCCATTGTAGGTGTTTTGGGTGGTGGATGAGGTTAGCATGTGCACTTTGACAGGCCTGCAGCTGCACAGTCCCAAATCCAGCATGATTCAATGAATTGTGTGTCATGACACAATACTCCCATAACCATTACTAAAATTATCTGCAATTTGTGCCACAGAGACCCTTCTGTTGGTTCTTTCAAGACCAGAAGAGATAGCCTTTTTGACCTATCACATCAATGAGTCTTGGCTGCCCAATACCCTATCGGCCATTTGTAGTTTTACTCTCTTTGAACCACTGTCAGTAGGTACTCACCAAGGCTGACTGTGAGTGCCCCAAAAGCCTTGCCATTTCGGAACTACACTGTCCCAGTCATATGGCCATAACAATTTGACCCTTATCAAAGTTGTCAATGCAAAACATTGACTACAAGTACCTGATGTCACCTTACTGTCTAATATATCCCTGATCTTGACATACACCATTTTTATGAGCAGACAGCGTCATTTGGCCCATCACTGTATTGTAACACAATGTATGTGTCTGAGCTGGTTTGGAGTTTCTTTGGGTCAGACGGATGTTTCCGTTGCTCACTAAATAGGCATCAGTTTCCACGTCATTAGTGCCTTACCTTTCTGTGCTACACTGTATGAACCTTTGGCTAGTTTCTCAGTCAAAATCAGGATTTCAACAACCCCTGCCTTTCCCTCTGCCACCTTCTCCACACTGCTGGCAAGGTAAAATGACGGTGTTCATTACACTGGTTCAATGATCATCTGTAAATTTATGTTTATTGTTTCTTATTACAACCAGTAGGAATTTATGAAAAAGAATAGCTATAAATCAAAGACTGTTTATGATAACTTTTATTTGATTATTTAAACATTAAATCACTGCCCTGAGTAACATGGTGATGCACCGGGTATGATGCCTGCATTTTCTATGGACTTCACACATTATTACATACAGTAGGTTTCATCTATGTACATTACCTGGTCCAAACACATTTTGGTAATTTGACTGGTGACAGCAAAATAGGCTGAAGTGTGTCATTTTGTATTGTGACAAGTCTGGACCAATTCCTGCATTGTAGCACTTTAATCTTATACAAGTTCTGGATCCGCAGAAACCCAGCAAAAAAAAACATGAATACAAGAAATGTATGGTTTAAACATATTCTCATACATAAAGAATCTAGTTAAAGGAAAATTAGAATTACAAAAAGCATTAAGGATGCAGCATCTCTGTTAAATTGGCCATTATAGCTAGGGCACAATAATGATGATTTGTCTTTTGCACTCTATCACAATGAAAGACAGAAATGTGTTAATGCCATGGTTTTGCTAAAGACTAAAAACATGTGAAGAATGTGTATATATACTTTTTATTCCTCTTGTAGTTCTGCTACTTTAGAATTTTTGTGAAATAAAATATAGATCACTATCATATGGTTCCTATATATGCTTTCCTCTGAAGACCTGATTACTCACACTTTAGCGAGCAGCAGTGAATGAGAGTGCTGTTTGAATATGCCTTTTACACCTTTTTTACATATTTGTATATAATAAAGGGTTTGAGATTTTGGTTTAGTCATTTATCTGTTATTGATTGTCTGCTTTTTACTAGCAGCACAGCAATAGAGAGACAATGATTTTACTTTCTGAATAAAAGTTAACACCCTCATTATTTTCATTTCTCTTTTATATTTTTTAATGTGGAACTAAGATGTCGTCACTGTTTTCAGTAAATATTTAAGGAAGTGTTTTGCTTTTCTTAGATGTAGTTGTTATTCCAATCTAATAAGAATGAGGGCATCTCCATACTCACATCCTTTTCGAAAAAGCTTAATAAAAGAATTGTCTTATAAAGATTAAATATGCAGCATATACATGTTGCTGATGAGTCACATAACAAAACTAATGGTGTCTAAAGCGAGAAATGAAACACCTAAAGATTCTTAGCGAGTTTCATTTTCTCAGATACTAATATCAGTAACATATTCTACATAATGGCTAGATCCTGCATGTACTGTACTATAAAAAAATATTAGGTAGTTAATGACCATTTGTTAAGATGAGAAGATACTGTATCTACTCTCTATATATAAAATCCTAAGCATCAAAGTACAACGATTTTGTGCAACAATTTTATGTCACGTTTTTTGTCACAATTTAAATCGGCTTATTTTAAAACATACATATATATGTTTGGTATCATTCTTTTCAGAATTTATCGAACTTTAATGTGATGCTGTTAGATTATCTGATTCTTATTCAGTTTTTAAATTATAAACTAAAAAATATCAAGAACTCACATCCTGCAAGATGAGACTTTGTGCCAAGAGATTTAACCACATCCGGAGCCAGATATAAAAGACAAAGAGTAGAACAGCTGCTGTACAGGTTTTTAAATGTTCGAAGCACCACGTGAGATGCATATCACGTGGCATGGCAGCAGCAATCCAGCAGCTGATCAAGCAAAGAGGAAGTAAAAAAAACTGTATTTGTTTCCCATTGTATCACCGTTTAAGAGGGGGTTTCAGAGGAGCAACCACGTCTCCTTGGGGTGCATTCAGCCCCCCTCTTCACAACATTAGCGGCAGAGACGCGAAGTGGCTGGTGCATAGTGCAGACCGGGGGGTTGGCGAGCGAAGCAAGCGGGGGTGAACCCCCTAGTTACTATATAAAGATGTATTTGCTGTGATGACCTGTAATCAAAAAGAAACTCAATAAAAAATTATTAGAAGCTGTAAACAGGTATTTCTCCGCAAATACTGTGTAACTTTCCTGATAAGTCTTTAATACAACAATCATGTACACTTGACAAATATATTATGAACTTTGGTTACAAATTGTGTCTCCTGGGCAAATTCAATGGTCCTATACTGTGAAGCATACAAGTAAATTAAAAATATTTTAGCCAGAATTAATGGATGGATTTTAAGCTCTCTAGCAAGCCAATAATGCAAATTATTATACTGATATTGTAAGTTTAAATGTTAAATCATTGCACTGAGCAATCAATATCAATAAGTACAAAGATCAATGTTTGCATACCTCAACTGCCTAAAATGACACTGAAAAAACATGTCATAACATCATTTCTAATTTCTAAAATGACACTGAGATAATTTGAAGATAGCAGTAAATGACACAGACCAACGCCTTTTACTGGAAAAAAAAATGACAGTAAATTAGAAATAGCATGACGGTGATGTTTGTTCAAGCTACATTAAAATTATAACAAAGTTAATAAGTTTAATGAGGACTGACTGGAGACTCTGAATTGACCCAATACTAGTGGCCATTGGCGTGTGCAAGTGTGTGTTTGGTAATGAGCTCATTCCCCCTCACAAATATATCTTGCATTGTGCCCATTTCTATACAGACATGCTCCTCAATGAAAAAATAATAAGCTTTTGCATATCTATGGGATATGAAGCATACTTTTCTCAAATTTTCCTAGTATACTTTAGTAACAGACCTGCTTATATCATGGACAGAAATTCTCTAACAATTTCTACACAATTATTTAAATAAAAATATTGATGTAACTTTTATAAACATATAGCTACTGTTGAAGATTGCCATAAAATGTTATAGTCCATTTGACTTGTTCAATATGCATTATGTCTTGTATATATCTTCATGCTTCTACTTTTCATGAATTAGTCACCCATTATTTGAAGGGGGAGACACAAATAAGTGAACATACTGTAGGTAATACAAAATTAGTTAAATAGTCTAAAATGTGCTTAAATAATACATATTTAAAATAGTCCTTGGAGGTTAAAAAAGGAGGGTTTTCAAAGACACACCACTCATTCAAGCACTAAGTGTATATTTTGTAAGAACAACCATTCAGCTCATTCTTTTATTCATTTTTAACTATACTATTTTAGTTCATATCAAGTTTGAAATGTTATATTTGCAAAAAAAATTGTTTTTTGTTTTGGAATCCTAATGCTTATATTGAGTATATAACTTTGCAGTGCATTCCATACCCAGTTTGAAGGAATAACCATTAATATAATTGTCAAAGAGCGTTCTTGAATTTCCTGTATTTTATTTAAAAAATAACATATATAACAGTGTTTGAGACAAGTAGAAATGCAGTACAATTATTAAGAATAAAACAGTGCTTTTTCACTTTACAACTTACTGACAAGCTTTTTTCCTAACTAAATATCCATCTTTTGTCTACTGTATATTCAAAATCAACAGCCTTACACTGAATTAAGATTCACTTAATTAATCCTACTGCTTCATTTTTTGTCTTTCTGGTGTTTTGCACTCTACTTTTTTTATGTGTTAGTATGTACATTTAAATTATTGATCTAAACTTTAATTGAGTGCCAAATTTTGATTTATAAGTTATTCACTTTATGGGGACCAAATACATCACAACTTTTACACCTTTTTGTTATCCATTTAATGTTTTGTCTCACTCTTTGATTATTTTTTTAACCATGATATTTTAGTTAATATCAGTACCCAGGTTTCAAATATGATATTTGCAAAATAAACATTTGTAATTCATTCTAACACCAATATTGCATTTAATTAAAATAATTCAGTATTCCTTATCAATAGTATATTAAGATTAAGTTGGATGAGTACATTTGAATCTCCCATTTATATTTTTTGTTTTGCTTGTGGATCCAAATGCACATACTGCATTCATTACTTTAAAGTATGCAGTGTATTCCATACCAAGTTTGGAGAAATAACCATTAATATAATTATCAAAGTGCTTTCTTGAATTTACTTACATTGTAGTTTGCCGATGTAGCATTTAACAGTTTCTGATTCAAATTTAATTATTGCCTTTATTGACTGTTATGAGTGCTATTAATTAGCGTGGATATGTCAATATGACTGTTCCCTGTTTTAGCCTTTTATCATCTCCAGGGTTTTTCCCACCTCTCTAGCAGTGCTGCTGGAATAGGCCACAGCATGTTGCAATTCTACATTGCAATAAACATGTACAGTAAATGGATGTATGTATGAATGGACATCTAATTGTATGAAATGTTCATGCTTCTAGAAAAATGTAAAAACATTATACAGATATACTCTGCAAACTAAGGTAAGTTTATGATATAAAGTTTTATTAAAGATGCACTTTGCAGCATTTTAGACATACTTCAAACATTTAAGGATGTAATGTAAAGTATCACATTTTTTAACCCCATGCCAAATAAATCAATAAACTATCTGTCAGATACAAGCAGCCATGGTGTCAATGATTTATGGTGTTTATTTACTGCACTCATTCTAATGAAACAGAAGGCATATTGCCAGTTGTCTTTCCAAATTAGTGTACAAGTTATTGATTTCTGTATGCTAGTTTTATTAAAACAAATGTAAATTTTAGAAAGTAAATATATTGTATGTTTATATTTCTGATGTTCCAGAATGAGATAGATAGACAGATAGATGTGTGCAGTGATGTATGAAAGCTTGTTTTTGAGCCTAAATTGGTTATTTAGCCACTGTTTTAAAGAAGGGCATTTACTGTCATGTCTTTATTTCTTCATTAAAATAAATGTTTTATGTTTTCCCCTTTCAAAATGTTGTCATTAAAATGTACTACATATTTAGTCACTTTTTTTTATAAGAATTTTGCATCCAATACATGATTTATGCACATCATATTAAATGGCGTATGTACCTGTATGATACATCTTTTTTAACTTTTGATTAATCACGTCCAACAATATTCTCTTTGATGTTAAGTATATAAAAACGTAAAACAAAGAGTAATCCATATTTGCCCTTTTAAAATCTCCCAAACGATTAATTTTTCATCCTAATACTGTCTTTACTCATTAAGAAAAATGACGCTGTATAATAGTACTGTATTTGAATATAACAAACATTGTTTCCAACTTTCGTTTGCCATTTCATTGTTAATTATTTGTACGTTTTATTTCAAAGATCACGCCATCACAACTTACTTCTCGAAGCACAACGAGATAAACACAATGTAAACCGGTGTACTGTATATGAATACATTGAATAGAATGTTATTATGTTGTGAACTTTTGGCTTTGACAGCTTATAATTTTAAGTGCATGGCTGGGGTACTTGGATTAACTTATAGATTTCAACGTTATCATTAAATAATTTTAAATTATTCAGATGCAGCAACCGTAAAATGTTTTGACATTGTTGTTTGCATAAGTACCAAAATGTGGTTTATTGAACGATTAGACTAAACGTCGATCAGGCTAAAACAAGGATTTAAAACGCGCCGCGAAACATCGATACGACTCAGTGCCACTACTTGAAAGAGTGTAAGGTCAAAAATTTATTTGGCAGTTTTGTATGAGTCCTCCTTTAAGAATACATACAAGTGAGTGGGAGTGCTATAACACAAACAGTTAAGATAAGCTCGGTTCTAGGCACAAATCGCGCCTCGGTGGTAACTTGGTTGTATCACAAGGAAAAAAAAAGATGAAATTAGCCGCTCCGTGAATCCGCAGCGCGCCCCTGCGGTCAACACTCACAACGACAGCTAATCGTCCTTCGTTTACTTGTCCCAGTTTTTTTTTAAAGAATACACATATTCAAACGACATGTTTTTATACTGTATATTGTGTAACGCATTCCGACACATAGGGTGCTTTATTACATGCAAAAGTAGTCCTAACTGGTAGACGTCATTAATGTGCAATCGTACCTGCACATTTTTTATCAAGAAAGGAGTAGACCAGGGAACAGAAAAAAATGTATCAAGGTGAACTCTGTCAAATTATTAGCACGGCTGTTGAAGTGGTTATCGGTATAAATTTGGGTCATGGGATTATTGGATCACCTTAAATGTCCACATTTCAGAACACATATTGTTTAAGAAGACTGTTGCATATAACATATAGATGCTGTCCATTATAAGCAAATTGTTAAAAAAATGAAATTATGACTGTTATGCACGCATTAGACAGAATACTGGGTTCCGTCACTCTAAAGCAGCATATTATCCGAAGGATAACTAATACATAAAAAGTATATTTCTCCGGAAATTTTAAGCTTTACATTATCTAGATCCTGCTGTTGCAGCCGTCTGTCGATAATACCGATATGTGGCACCTTAATTGTGGCTTAAATAGAAACTGAATGCGAACTCTTTTGTTAATCAATATTACAGAGAAATCCTCAAGAAGTAAAACATCCTGTACTCCAAAAAATCCAAAATCAAAGTACATGATTGCGAGTGACACGCAAGTATATTTTTTATGTGACATCATAGAGACAAATCCTTCAGGTGAAAAAACATGAACTTCAAGTGGTAGGCAGTGAAGTGTAATGGCTGTTTTCATGTATTATTGAGTAACGACCAGGTGTAACATTTTCTGAGCATGTTCATTGTCCTTATCGTTTGACTCTTGGCAGCTCATCACTTTGCATAATTATTGACAAATGCATGTTTATATAGATAGGAGTTGAAAGCTTAGGAATAAAAAACTATTTTAAGAAACGGGATTTTTTCCCTCTGTGGATTTCCAACTATATCTATATATGTTTGTTTTCCAGGAGTCTGTCTATAAACACATATGTGCATTAGTTTCATGTGCGTCTTCATACTAAGTTCAGGTAAATGGAGTGTTAAAACTACATAGCCTAAACAATTTCTTGCGTTTGTATATCATTAGCTACAAAAAGCGCACTGTGGGTAGTACTGTATATCGGTTTCAACTAACTATTCCTCGTCAAAGAATAATTTTCTATTCATCAAAAGTAAAAATATGTATTATTTACCAATTTTTAGCAAATACAATTATTGTTGTTGTGAGTACACTAGCCACGGCCATATTAATTCTAGAATGTTAAAAAAACATCTAAAAATCAAGAAAACTAAAAAAAAAAAATTGTAATTTATCACTAGCATTACGCATCTGTGTGTTCTGATTAGGTAATAAACAGGGCCAATTACAACCTATTTGGCAAGTGCATTTCTTTGACGTGTTAAGAAAACGTGTTTGTTATTCAAGTAACGATTAATACGTGGAGTATAAAAGGGATTACATGAATGTCTTACAAACGTCGTTTTCCGTCAAACAGAGGAATACATACTACATATAAAAATGAAAGAGGTAATCTGATCACTCTTACCTGAGTTGCACCAACTGCTTGATCCACATTTTTCACTGAAATGTCGTGCTCACTTCTTCATGTAGAGAGACATTTATATATTTCCAAGTACTATCGACCCTCAAGCATCATTATATGTAAAAGGCGTCACTCCAGACGTCGTTAACACCATGCTGGCAAAATAGGTTGCACTTTTCAAATGTACAACACAAATATATTTTAATCACAAAAAATCAAAGCAAGGAACTGAACCTCCTGATTACTGCTAAGATTTTCTGAAGAACAAAGAACAATTCTCCTCCCGCTGTTTTTATCACAGATGTATGTACGTGTGCTTAGTGAACAGATGCTGCCATTGCATAAAACTTTGAAATCTAGCACACGTATATGAAAATGGTTGTCACGCTTAATTTTTTAAAACCCGAGCCCAAGCCTGTCGCGTTGTCTAGCTCGCCGAATACTTAAAGAAAGCAGAAAATAATAAAATATCCCCATGCCATAAGCCGCGAAATCCACAAAGCACAGAAGACTGACAGATGCGCATCACACGAGTCGTGGTTGCCTCCTCGGAATCTAGCTGTCAGAGGATCAGTGTCGCTGAATGCGCATCATGGCTTGTGAAAGTGCAATGACGATTACCACGAGTTCTTCCAAAAATACTTCCAAACATACAACAATGTCTAGATCCTCCCTGAAAACAATTTAGTGCGAATTTCAACACAAGATATACGCAGAATAATAGCAAATATGATAATCAAGAAGGCTGCATGTTGTTAAGTTTTTGTTGAGGCGTGCGCTTTTAGCTGGGTGACTGGAATCCCACGCCGCGGGGTCAGTCCTCTTCACAGCAATGGGTTGCGCGAGGCTGCCAAGCAAAAGGATCTTCAGAGACGGCGCTTGTGCCTCACTCGCCAAGCACGCCGATGCTCTTCGCTCTTCTGTGCTCTTCGCTAACAAACCTGGCAGTCCGGCCCAGGCTGACACCCCTGTGACGTCGCTTTAAAGTAAAAAGATGAGAAAAATCAGCGTCTTTTACCCTCCGCCCCAAGGAATGCGCATTTAAAATTAAACCTGCTTCGCTCCTCCTCCAACACAAGAAACGGATCAAGGAATTGCTTAAACTGGATTACCATTAATTATTAATTTAATAAATGAAACGACACGGTCACTCTTAAAGAGTTATCTGCATGGAAAAATGCCTGAAAAAATCAATTACTAATCATGGTCATTCTAAACTGCTTTGAAAATCAATGCCGTTACTTTAAAAGTAGCTTTGTCAACAATTATAGCTACGACCACACTTATGTCAGGATAGTTAATCTTAACCCTTTCCGTTGTATTAAAACGACATCATACGAGACGTTAAAACAATGTTGCCTCCCAGTGTTTCATGAAAATGATTATGGGCGTAAGTGAACTATACATACACACATAATGTTGCAAAATAAATGCTTATTATAATAATAAATATAATAAAATAGGTTTGTGTAATTGCACAAACAGGAAAAACGTTATATAACGATAGACAGAGGTAGTTAATAGTGACCATAATCTTTGAAGCAGGAACAGCAATTATTTTTAAAATAGGAAAGCAGCAATTATCATAGTAGTAAGAAAATTTTGTAACCATTCCAAAAAATATTTAGTTTCAAACTGGCTTCCTCATGTCAAGTGTGCAGTGGATGCAGGAATGCCCTCAGTGTGTCAACAGTAAGTCAACTGAAATAAGGGTGTTAAGTCCAATAAACAATAACAAATAATAGTCTTAGTTAACATTGTGACTTCCAGGCCACCAATTATGTCAAGCATTTGAAAAATGTGAGAAATTCAGATATTTTAAAATAATTAGTTGCACTGCAGCAGAAGGTGATCCTTGCTGTACAAAGTAATTTTACAGTACTTTAAGTATGCAACTGCAGAACATACCGATCATATGCCATAATGTTTCTATATACAGTATCACTGTGTGGTAGGATACTCACTTGACTCAGGACCCCCCACTTAGGACGCTGACTCAGGCTGCTTTATTAGCCGCAGCTTGTTGATTAAACATACAGACGTATCAGGAAGGCTTGCTTAACACCGTCAAAATGGGAACGAAAACCTGTAGGCACATAATCTTCAGTATTCTTTATTAAATGACCATGCTGTGTTCATATAACAAGTTCAACAGTATAGTAATTGGTGTCTGGCTGTTTTATCCTCTCAGATATGTATAAACCCACAACAGTTGTAACTTAGTCACAAACAAACATAACATATATATTTTTTCTTTAAATATAACATTGAATTGCAAAAACTGAACTTAACTCTGCCATAATGGAATCCCAAGTAACTATGCTTTAATGTGCTGCACCCCGCCACCTGCTGCACACCAGCTATTTATCTAAACACCCTTACACCTTTTGCATCCTCTTCAGCTGTATGCAAATTTGAATGGCTCTGCCTTTCTTACAATCAAATTTTTATTTTTATATCATATTTCTCCTTTAAAATGTTCCTAAAGCTATTGCAACTAGGTATAACTAAAGTTGCCATAAGAACCAAGTTTGTCTTCCCACTTAAACAACGATGCAATGAGTCACACTTATGATTTATAGGTGGATGTTTTTTTAATTGTGACAGATTTTCTATCCTCCCACTCTATGTATTGCAAAAGTAAAGATAATAATATTAATGATAGTATTGGAGAACTTTGAAGTATCATTTCCTATTATCCAAGCTAGACAAGGAGCTTGGCACACATGCATGCCTAATGAACATAATAAGGAAAAAATAGGAATTACAGAAGCATTACCAAAATATTTACATTTAAAGAGTAAAAAAAATGTGGGTCACAGGATGAACATGCTAAATACCTAAGACGAGACTGCTGTAACTCTAATAATAAATCTAAAGTCCTTCTGGAGAATTCTAAGGTGGTCCCATGCCAACTAAGAAATATACAGTTAAACCCAATAGGAATGTCTTGCAGCAATTAAATTGCTCCTTACCGTGTTTTACCACATATCCTCAGTAAGACAGAGATGTGTTCTTTTCCATTTTCAGTGTAGTTCCAAAAATTACTGATTCCTATGAAAATCCAGACTTCTGTAAGGAATCTTACCATTGTTCTTTTTAGCAATAGATATGTCATGGCTGATGCCTATTGACGTTGTGTTTTTGAATCTTTTAAATGTTCCTGTACTTCCTTGATTTTTCAAAAATAGCTATACTGTAAATGCTCACATTGTTGGAAATCAAAATTATATTAAGAACATGACTGGTAAGATTTTCCTTTGTTTCATTACATGAAAGACCCCCTTATTACCACCAATACCAACATCATTGAACATTGGTACTCATATGTGAATCATGGGCTCTTTCCTAAAGAAAAGATAGCACTTGACCAAATTTGTTTATTATTTTCTCTTCAAACAACTTAAACCTATCGTCATTATCAAGTTTATTGTATGTGGCTTGGACAGATCATTTCAGTCCTCTGTTTTCTGTAGGCAGAGTTATAAGTCCAATTGGAGTTGATGGTGCTGACCCACAGTGGGTATTAGCTGTAGTTAATGCAGGGGGGATAAAGAGGCCATATTCAGTTCCAATAATCCTCCAGGAATCGGTGAATTCTCCTTGCCCATCTCACCCCTAGTTTTGCTCACACTTCTCAGCTGCAGCTGAAGCAGCAGCATCAGGTCCTGGTAAATTTGTTCCTTCTCCTGTCTCTTCCAGGTCAGTCTCTGGCAGGCTGTGAACTTGAGGCTGGGTTAGACTTTAATGAAGCTTTAGCTGCCTTTTCCTTTTTTTCTGAGCCCTTTGTATGCTGTTGATGCTTATATATACTTACATATAATGTAATTAAATTCTGTTAGGTTGAGTAAATACAGGATGCCTCAGGATGATAAAAAAATATAAATAAATAACACCACTGCTAATAGAGCACTGTCCCAGACATCAATTTCTCACAACAGACGAGACCAAAAGAGATGGAAATGAACTGTCCGAGCTGAACAACAACAACAACATTTATTTATATAGCACATTTTCATACAAAAAGTAGCTCAAAGTGCTTTACATAATGAAGAAAAGAAAAATAAAAGACAAAATAAGAAATTAAAATAAGACAACATTAGTTAACATAGAAAAGGAGTAAGGTCCGATGGCCAGGGTGGACAGAAAAAACAAAAAAAAAACTCCAGAAAGCTGGAGAAAAAAAAAAAATCTGTAGGGGTTCCAGGCCACGAGACCGCCCAGTCCCCTCTGGGCATTCCACCTAACATAAATGAAATAGTCCTCTTTGTAGTTAGGGTTCTCACGGAGTCACTTGATGCTGATGGTCATACAGACTTCTGGCTTTTAATCCATCATTGTTGGAACATCATGGTACTTAGAGTAGATGGTGGTGGCTTGCGCCACCACCAAAAGGACACCGGAAAAGGAAACAGAAGAGAGAGTAGGGGTTAGTACAGATTTTAGAGCCACCATGAATAGTTATTATAATGAATTGGATATACAGAGTATCATGATTTAAATTACAGTGAAGTTATGAGAAGGCCAGGTTAAAGTAATGTGTTTTCAGCAGTTTTTTAAAGTGCTCCACTGTATTAGCCTGATGAATTCCTACTGGCAGGCTATTCCAGATTTTAGGTGCATAACAGCAGAAGGCCGCCTCACCACTTCTTTTAAGTTTTGCTCTTGGAATTCTAAGGAGACACTCAGTTGAGGATCTGAGGTTGCAATTTGGAATATAAGGTGTCAGACATTCGATATATAAGATGGGGCGAGATTATTTAAGGCTTTATAAACCATAAGCAGAATTTTAAAGTCAATCGTGAATGACACAGGTAACCAGTGTAATGACATCAAAACTGGAGAGATGTGCTCGGATTTTCTTTTCCTTGTAAGGATTCTAGCAGCTGTGTTCTGCATTAGTTGCAAACGATTTTTTTGGGTAGTCCTGAGAGAAGTGTGTTACAGTAATCTAGTCGACTGAAAACAAACGTGTGAACTAATTTCTCAGCATCTTTCAATGATATAAGAGGTCTAACTTTTGCTATCCATATTACTAAACGAGAGTGGTAAACTGGATGGACGCAGGGACATGGGCCGTGGACACAAAAGACGTAGTGTGCAGGCGCCACACAAAGCCCCCCCCCATAGTGAAACAGGAGAGACTACGCACGTGCGCCACACAAAGCCACTCCCCCCCCCCCCGCACCAGAGCAAAACGGGAGAAACTATGAACCGTCAGAGTAGGAAACAAAATAAAACGTCATAAAGAGGATAAAGAACAGGGACAAACACATAAAGAGCAGGTTACAGAACAAAGCCCCATAAAGGGATTAAAGAAACAAAGCACCCCCCCCCCCCCAGTGAAACGGGAGAGACTACGCGCGTGCGCAGACACCACACAAAGCCCCCACCCCCTCGCACCAGAGCAAAATGGGAGAGACTACGAACCGTCACAGTAGGAAACAAAGTAAAACGTCATAAAGAGGTTAAAGAACAGGGACAAACACATAGAGAGCAGGTTACAAAACAAAGCCCTCAGAAATAAAACACAGAGTAGGAAACGAAGTAAAACTTCATAAAGGGATTAAACAACGGAGACAAACACATGAAGAGCGGGTTACAGATGATGAAAACTGGAATGCAACAGCTACAAACAAACCTGGGCACTAAACACATGCAGACCGAGATACAGAATATAAAAGCAGAAACAACGACAGTTAAACGTCCACAACACACAGCGGAGGCGGACCCTGAAGGTTCAGGCACCTACATCGGCCGTCAGAACGCGCAGTGAAGTACAAAAGGCAAAGGCGCCTGCACAGCATGGTAAGAACCGACATAATACGGAAGGCGCAGTCGTCGCCGCCATATTGTGAGTGGCACTAATGCGTAGATCTAATGAACGTGGACTCCTACAACGCGCGTGTCAAACTGCATCAGCAAAGCAGGCACGGGTTCAACACGACACAGCTCGAGTGACCGAGATACAAACACGCGACTGCCTGCATATAATTAATGAACGCAAGTGCCTACAACGTGCATCTGAAATGACGCAAACCAGGCAGAGACTCCTCCAAAAAGAAAGAGCTCGACTAGACGATATACGAAGTGAAACTGGAAACACTAAAGAGTCCGCAGTGCTCCACAATGCACCGCATAATAGTTCGGAAAGAGCTTCGTATTAACAGTGGAGAGACCCACAGTGACGCGGGCGAATGCTCCGTATTAAACATACGTCATCCTCACACGTCCAAACTATACAGCATAGGTGAACCACATTACAGTGATGCATTATTAACAGTACGATAAACATCACAGTATCGCAAACAAATGAAAATTATTACTCAAAAAAGGGAAAATAAAATCGCCATGGACCAGGTGTCATTATAACAAAAACAGAATAAAGCGAGGTCTCAAATGAAAAACAGAGTGCAAAGCAAAGTAAAACGTCATAAATGGTACGGACGGGACTCCGTATTACCAGTGGAGAGCCCCTGAGTGACACGGGCGAGCGCTCCGTATTAAACGTGCGTCATCCTCACACCTGGCTGCCCAGCGGACACAGGTTCAAAACGCCGGGGGTAGGCGAGCGAAGCGAGCAGGGGGCGAAGCCCCCTTGTGTTTCTTAAGTGAAAAAATGCTGTCCTAGTGATCTGATTAATATGCGATTTAAAATTTAGATTACAGTCAACAGTTACCCCTAAGCTTTTTACCTCCGTTTTGACTTTTAATACTAATGCATCCAGTTTATTTCTAATAGCCTCATTGTATCCATTATTGCCAATCACTAAGATTTCGGTTTTCTCTTTATTTAATTTGAGAAAGTTACTATTCATCCATTCTGAGATACAAGTTAGACATTGTGTTAGTGAATCAAGAGATTCAGGGTCATCAGGTGCAATTAATAAATATAGCTGTGTGTTATCAGCATAGCTGTGGTAGCTCACGTTGTGACCTGAGATAATCTGACCTAATGGAAGCATGTAGATTGAGAAGAGCAGCGGACCCAGGATAGAGCCTTGTGGAACACCATATAGGATATCATGTGTCTTTGAATTATAATTACCACAACTAACAAAGAATTTTCTCCCTGCCTGGTAGGATTCAAACCAATTTAAGAGGCTGCCAGAGAGGCCCACCCATTGACTAAGGCGATTTCTAAGAATATTATGATCAATGGTGTCAAATGTGGCACTCAGATCTAAGAGGATGAGAATAGATAAATGACCTCTGTCTACATTTACCAGCAAATCATTTACTAGGTAATTAATTGAAGGTAATTATTGCTGTACTTGGTGGGACATTAATGATATAAAGAGTGATATAAAGAAAGATATAAGGGAAATAAAGAAGGATATAAAGGATATAAACAAGAAAAATGAGAAACAACTTAAGGATATAAAAGACCTGGAGAAACATTTAAGTGCTAACTTTACTGAAACTTTTAAAGAAATTCTAGAAAGAATTGATGAAAAAATAGAGGAAAATATGACTTGAGAATAAAATTAGAGTACTTGGTGCTCAGCTTGAAGATGTTAAGCAAAAATCTACTCATATTGGAGTAGTTGAACAATCAATATCCACCACTGAGGAAAAAGCAATGACTGTAAAATCAGAATGCAAATGCAACTAGCTGCACTGGAAGATAGATATAGAAGGAACAACATCAGAATTGATGGTCTCCCTGAAAACCATGAAAGTCCAAACACAGTGAAATTCATAGCTGAAGTATTCACTAAAATAATTGGAGATGACTTCAAATCAGACACTAAGATCTCAGCAGCTTACCTTATACATGAATTGAATGCCTCAAAACCGAGAAACCTGATTGTCCATTTCGATAAACTACAGGTTAAAGAAAACTTGACCTCACTTCTCAGACTGGAAGAGGTGATTATATATGAAAATAGCCGCATTTGTATTTTCCCAGATTCCTCCCATTCAACAACTGCTAAATGTGCTGCATTCTACAGCTTTAAACAGTGCTTATGCAAAGCCAAAATCAGATACAGCCTCTAGTTTCCTGCTAAAGAGAAAGTGGTTATTGAAGGCCAGTTTTATATTTTTAGCTCTTCGGATGAAGGAGAAAAAGAGCTAAAACACTTTACAGGATGGAGAAAGAGAAAAAAAGACAAAATATATAAAAAATAAAATTAGGTAATACTAATTAACATAGAATAAAAGTAAGGTCCGATGGCCAGGGAGGACAGAAAAAAAATTAAAAACTCCAGATGGCTGGAGTAAAAAATATAATCTGCAGGGGTTCCAAGGCCACGAGACCGCCCAGCCCCCTCTAGGCATTCTACCTAACATAAATGACCTTAATCAGTCCTCATGGTATTCAGGATTCACATGGAAGAACTTGATAATGATGGTCATGTGGACTTCTGGCCCTTAATCCATCGATCTTGGGACATCACGGTGCTTTGATTGGGTGGTGGTGGCTCAGATCAAAAAAGAACAGCAGAGAGAGTATGGGTTAGAACAGATTTCACAGCCACCATGAATGATAACGATAATTAAATGCATATACAGATTATTAGGATTAAACTAAAAATAAAGCTATGAGAAAGCCATGTTAAAATAATGTGTTTTTAGAAGTTTTTTTAAAGTGCTCCACTTTATTAGCCTGGCGAAATTCTATTGGTAAGCTTTTCCAGGTTTTAGGTGCATAACAGCAGAAGGCCACCTCACCACTTCTTTTAAGTTTAGCTCTTGGAATTATAAGCAGACACTCATTTGAAGATCAAAGGTTACGATTTGGAGTGTAAGTAAAAAGACATTCTGAAATACTGGATGGAGCAAGATTATTTAAGACTTTGTAAACCATTAGCAGTATTTTAAAGTCAATTCTAAATGACACAGATAACCAATGTAGCGACATCAAAACTGGAGAGATGTGCTCGGATTTTCTTTTCCTAGTTAAGATTCTAGCAGCTGCATTCTGCACTAGTTTCAATTGATTGATGCCTTTTTTGGGTTGTCCTGAGAGGAGTACATTACAGTAATCTAACTGACTGAAAACAAAAGCGTGAACTAATTTCTCAGCATCTTGCAATGTTATAAGAGGTCTAACTTTTGCTATATTTCTTAAGTGAAAAAATGCTGTCCTAGTAATCTGATTAATATGTGATTTAAAATTCAGGTCAGAGTCAATAGTTACCCCTAAATTCTTTACCTCCATCTTGACTTTTAATCCTAATGAATCAAATTTATTTCTAATACCCTTGTTATATCCATTTTTGCCAATCACTAACATTTCTGTTTTCTCCTTACTTAGTTTGAGAAAATTACTACTCATCCATACAGAAACACAAGTAAGACATTTTGTCAGTGAATCAAGAGAGTCGGGGTCATCAGGCACTATTGATAAATACAGTTGTGTGTCATCAGCATAGCTGAGGTAGCTTACATTATGCCCCGAGATAATCTAACCTAACGAAAGCATTTAAATTGAAAAGAGCAGCGGTCCCAGGACCCAGGACAGAGCCTTGTGGAACACCATATAGAATATCATGTGTCTTTGAAGGTATAATTACCACAACTAACAAAGAATTTTCTACCTGCCAGGTAGGACTCAAAAAAATTTAAGACACTGCCAGAGAGGCCCACCCATTGACTAAGGAGGTTTCTAAGAATATTGTGGTCAATGGTATCAAATGCGGCAATCAAATCTAAGAGGATGAGAACATATAAAAGGCCTCTGTCTGCATTTACTCACAAGTCATTTATTACTTTAACGGGTGCAGTTTCTGTACTGTGATTTGTTCTGAAACCTGACTGAAACTTATCAAGAATAGCATGTTTATTGAGGTGGTCATTTAGCTGCATAATGACTGCCTTCTCTAGGATTTTGCTTAAAAAAGTCAGGTTAGAAATAGGTCTAAAATTTTCATAAACAGAGGAGTCAAGATTATTTTTCTTGAGCAGGGGTTTAACTATAGCAGTCTTAAGACAGTCTGGGAAGATCCCCATATCTAATGACGAGTTTACTATGTCAAGAATGCTATCAATTAGCATGCCAGATACTTCTTTGAAAAAACTTGTTGGTATTGGGTCAAGGATGCAGGTGGAGGGTCTCAGTTGAGAAATTATTTTATATAAATCAGGTAAATCTATCCTGGTCAAAGAATTTAATTTGTTTAAAATGGAGTACCGGGGTTTAAGAGAATCAGTATTGGGGAACTGTGCTATATTGTTTCTAATATGATTAATTTTATGATTAAAAAATACAGCAAAAGCCTCACAAGTTTCACTTAAAGTTTTTTGGAGGCATTCCATTAAGTGACCTTTGTTTAGCAGATGATCAATTGCAGAGAATAAGACTCTGGGATTACTAGGATTGTTATTTATAATTCTAGAGAAAAAACACCTCTCAAGATGGACTATGTTGTTGAATTCTGTTATTTTAGCCTTCAATATCTCATAGTGGATAATCAGTTTAATTTTTCTCCATTTACGCTCAGCTCTCCGGCATATTCTCTTTAGATCAGACACTCTTTGAGTCTTCCATGGTATAATAGTGCTAGAAGATTTTTTAACTGTCTTTTCAGGTGCGACTATGTCACTATCTCACTTTAGTATTAAAATTTTCCACCTTACTATTTACATTATCCTCGCTGTAGTAAGCACTACAAACTGACTGGTTGCTTAGAATGTTTGTAAACTTTGAAGCTGCTGATAAATCAAAGAAGCGTTTTTTAACAATATGCTTCATCGTGAATTTTTTCTGTCATTATTTCTATATTAAATAGTAAGAGAAAATGGTCTGATAAACCAATATCAACGATCTGCTTCACATCAACTTTTAGTTCTTTAGTAATTACTAGGTCTAACGTATGCCCTGCTTTGTGTGTTGGCTGACTAACGTGCTGGCTCAAATCAAAAGAGTCCAGGAGATTCATGAATTCTTTTACTTTCGGGTCACACTGATTATCAATGTGAAAATTAAAGTCACCAACTATTAGGAACATGTCATAATTTGTAATTACAATTGACACCAAGTCTGAGAATTCCTCAAAGAAAGACGCATTCTATTTAGGAGTAGAATGTAAATTCTATTTACACGGACAATACTAGAGACTGAGAAACTGCATGAATAACAACGGCAAGATACTCAAAGGGCTTGAATTTACCAAAGCCAACATCTTTACACTTTAATCAGCTCGAGCAAATGTTTGCTAAACTGTCGCATTTCTTACCTTGGCAATCCACATGAGCAAAACTATAATTCGGAGGCACAGATTCGATTAAAACCGCTGCACCATCAGAGCTAAGCCACGTTTCACTTAATGGAATACAATTGATTTTATAATCACTAATAAGACCGTTGATGGAAAACGTCTTGTTGGTTAATGCTCTAATATTTAATAAAGCCATATTTAATGTCTCGGAAGAGCAGAACTGAATTGTAGGAGCATTAACAACAATAAATACTTTGATGAGTATACCCATCCAGCACCCACACTGAAGAAAATTTGGGAGATATATCATGCCACTGTAGCCAAATTTCTGAGCATTTACATTCCCGACCGTGATGTCAGCACTGATGAAAGTCTCATGGTTTATAAGGGAAGACTGTCATGGATACAGTATATCGTGTCAAATATGGCATAAAGGTTTATGTGCTTTGTGAATCTAAAGCAGGATACATCTGGAATCCAGTTTTGTACACACGGAAAGGGGCAATGTTTGATCCGAAATACAATCATTACGGCGTGGCTACGTCATTGGTCCTAACTTTGATAGATGCTCTGCTGGATGAAGGTTACTGTGTGACTATGGACAATTTTTATAATTCGCCAGAGCTATTTGACATCTTGCAGCAAAGAAAGACTGACGCATATGGAACAGCGCATCTTAACCGTCGTGGTATGCCTGAAAATTTTGGCTGAGCTAAATTATAGCAAGGTGCGCTAGTAGCTTGACAAAAGGAAAAGTGCTTGGGCTGAAATGGATGGAACAAGAAAGACATTTGCTTTCTTAGCACTGTACATAATGCAGTTACAGTCACTGTACTGGCAAAAGGCAACAAGCAGGTTACGAAGCCTTGTGCTGTGGTTGATTACAATAGCACGATGGGTGGCGTAGATCATGCAGATCAAGAATGGGCTTTCTATCTTGTTATGTGGAGGCAAAAAAAGAAATACTATAAAAAGATATTTTGTCATCTGTTGGAACAGTGCATTTGGAATGCATTCGTTTTATACGAACAAAAAGCTGGAGAAACTGTATTTCATGCAAACTTTACATGCCAGCTTATAGAACAAATCATTGCCGAATATCCACCATCCAAACTATCGCTAAAGAGACGTGATCGACTCAGCACATCACAGATCAATCCAGAGTGTCTAATTGGTAAACATTTTATTGATTATATACCTCCAACAGAAAAGAACAGAATCCTACTTGTACCTGTGCAGTGTGCTGTTCAAAAACTGATAAATCTGGAAAGAAAATCTGAAAAGAAACACACTATTATTGTCCCAATTGTGACATTGGATCGTGTCTTTCACCATGTTTTAAGATTTACCACACAAAGGACTCATTTTGAGATTATATACCGTTTTGGCATCATTAGTTGTAGTAGTATTACTGTTATTATTATTTTTGTCATTATTGTTCATTTAATATTATAATTATTATTTATCATTACTATTCGTAATTGTATCTTTTTATACTTTTGAGATTAAAAAAAATTTAATTTTTCATGCCAAAAAAAAAACTAAATGCTTTTTATATGTTTTGTATTTTTGGAATAAAATGCAACGCTAAGGTGGTTAATACTAAAGTGATTTTGATAAATATCTCTGCACCTAATGTGGATAATAGAGGGTTCATCCAAAATGCATTTGCATCTATTCCTAATGTAAACACTCATAAAATTGTAATGGCTAGACACTTTAATTGTGTTTTAAATTCAGACCTGGATAGGTCTTCAGCTACTGTGGTGATAACATCCAATACTACAAAAATATTTACACAGTTTGTAATGGATCATAGCTTATCAGACTCATGGAGATTTTTTAATTCAAATTTAAGAGCATATTCCTTCTTCTCATCAGTACACAATTGTTACTCAAGAACTGATTAATTCTTCATAGACAATAATTTTTTGCCCAAATACTACACTATTATTACCTCCAACAAGGCCTCTCTGATCATGGAGCTTAAATCACTATGCCCTACACACTCATCTCATAGCTGGTGTCTTAACCTCCTGTCATTAGCTGATGAGAACTATACAGAATTTATATGCAAGCAATCTGATTATTTTTTAGGGACAAATGCATCCTCAGAGATCTCTGCAGAAATATTCTGGGAAACTCTGAAGGCATTTTTAAGATGACAGATTATTTCATATCTTTCTCACAAATTTAAATTAGAAACCAAGAAGGCATCAGAGTTAATCAGCAAAATTACAAGAATAGATAAAGAATATGCCAGGTCTCCAAATGATGCACTTTATAGAAAAAGACAGATCTTGCAATCAGAATGTAACCTCTTGAAAACTAAAGAAATGGAACAACTCATCTTTAAATCGCGACATCATTACTAGAAATACGGTGAGAAGGCTAATAAGATCTTAGCTCAACAGATCCACAAGCAGGAAGTTTGTAATGCAATAACAGTAATTGCCAACACAGATGGCGATAAAATCATTGACCATAAAAATATAACCCACACATTAAGAGAGTACTATAACTGCATATATTCTGCTCAGTTTAAAGAAGATAAGACATAATCTAATGCATTCTTAGTGCAGAGCAACTGGATAAACCTCTGACACTCTCAGAATTTACTAGATGCTATAAACTCACTGCAAAGTGGGAAAGCAGCAGACCACGATAGCTACCACCAAGCGTCCCGGGGGAGGTACTATGGAGCCCATGGCTTCTCCCCCGGAACATATGCAGCAGGGGTGTCCCGGCTGGGCATGGGACCTGGCCGCCTGTTACAGCACAAAAAAATCCAGATGCATAAATCTGTGTGTACACCAGCTTTCACGTTCCTCTGCTATATAAATCCCGGTCAGCGTGAAATGTAACACACGTGCGCACGCCTGCTGCCCCATCCTGACTCCTCCCAAAATTACGCCGCTTTGAATATGCAATTGCAAATCAATATAAATAGCACTTTAAATTCAGCATTCTGTGAAAAGACAATGGCAAAAGCACAGGGAAAAAAAGAAAAATTTCAGTGAATACAAAGTGGAGGCAAGAAAACACGTACTATTTGTTGGTTTAAGCAATGGTATAAACAACAAAAGGAAGTTGATTGAGTGACATAGAGTGGTGGAGAACCTCAAAAGTTCAAGTTCAGAAAGTCACATAGTGCCCAAAATAAAAAAGAAGTGGTCAGATATCAGAGTCGCCGTGAAAAGGTGAGTCGTTGCCCACCTTCTGAGTGTCAAATGGAAGCCTTTAGGGTACAGAGAAAATAAAAAATATAGGGACACCGTGAAAAAAAAAGGTCAAAATGTCAACTTTAATCTCGAAATATCCACTTTAATCCTGTAGTTTATTTTGTCATTAAAGTAGACTGTCCTGCAGTGGGTTGGCACCCTGCCCAGGATTGGTTCCTGCCTTGTGCCCTGTGTTGGCTGGGATTGGCTCCAGCAGACCCCCGTGACCCTGTGTTCGGATTCAGCGGGTTGGAAAATGGATGGATGGATGAAGTAGAATCTCATAAACTTCATCTTAAAATTCTTTAATTTACTAGTTTCTCAAATCCCATCATAACTAAAGTAGCACGTTAAATGCTTCATTTTCTATGTGTTCTTCTATGTGCTCTATGTGTGTGAATCACTACGTGCTTCTTAAACAGGCTTTCTCTTATGCCAACAGGACACAGAATACATTACATTCATGATATTATGGCGCTCTGAACAATTTAAACACTAAGATGTATACTTGATATCTTTTTAATGATGATAAGAATTAAAGCATGTATTAAACATGGAGGCACAGTGGCGCAGTGGTACCGATGACCTGACGCCCTGTCCAGAGATTGTTCCTGCCTCCCTCAAGATGCTTGCTGAACCGTGCGCAACCTTTGATGAAATAATTTATTGAAGCAGTACAGTCTCTTTAATACATACTAACCCCCAATTCCTGTTCTTCCTTTCCTTTATTCAAGTAACCAATCTTCACATAATAAGCTGTGTAATAAATATCAAGCCATCTGTAAGCTTAAAATGCAGATTCGTCAAAACTTTTAAGGAACATTGAAATATTCTTCGTAGTACATGGTTTAATTATTCCATCCATCTACCCATCCAGGGTCACGCCAGTCCCAGCAAGCATACAGTGCGAGGCACAATCCCTGAACGGGGCGTCAGTTCATTGCTACGGCTGTGCCACCATGCCCATACATTTAATTATTAACAGTATATGAAGTTAAAAATTTATCTGTATAATGTAATATAAATACTTTACTGCAATTCATCTTAATAGCGATATCAAGAGCTCCAAGAAGATAGCGCTTGGAAATCTAAATCGACTTAGAAGCCAGTCGTCATCATATGTAAATATGTGCTTTCTTCTATTGAATTGAATAGAATTCCTTTATTGTTATTGTATGATACAATGAGATTCAATATAGAAAACCTCAATAAACTTATTTTCCTATATAATTATAAAAAAACAGTAATAATAATAATAATAATACGATAAAAAACAATGAAAAATATACAATATGAAAGCATAAGTACAATATACATGTACATATAGTGCAGATAGTGAAATGGTTCATAAAGTGGCTCAGGCTGAGCAATATTACAACTGCAGTGCAAGTTTACAGTGAGGTAATTATACTTATAAGTACAAACAGTTCTACCATGAGGACTTGATGGAACGATTGAGGGCGTTTAGAGCTCTTGGGATGAAACTGTTTCTGAACTGAGAGGTCCCTACAGGAAAGAGTCTGAAGTGTTTACCATATGGAAGCAGTTCAGATAGACAGAAAAATGGCTGAGGCAGCATATGCTAGATGCTGTATCCCGATAATCCTCTTTCTGATCAGCTGCTGTACAGCTGTGATTCCATACTCAAGACACAGTGGGTTAAAATACTCTGAGTGGTGCACTGAGAGTAACAACACTAAAGCAGCTATGGTATTTGCAATAGTTTGGTCATTCCGTGGACCATTATATTGTTTCAGGTTGATTACAATCAGATACCTTAAATTTATAAACAATATGCGGTTAATTTCAGTGTGTTTTGTAAAGCCGCATCAGGGATGTGAATCTAAAAAAGAATGGGAATCCAATTTGCAAAACCGAGCTGAAAACTTGCATATGCAATGAATTTAGCTGGCGTGAGAATGTGCGTGTCTTTATGCCAAGTTTAGTTGTTATACATCATAATGTGTGTATGCACCATTTATACATGAGGCCCCTGGACACTGACACAAATCAATGAATATACACAAGCCTCATCTGCTTTATAATTAAAATCTTGCAGTGCTTCTTTATATTCCCTGCTTTGTGCTTAGAGCAGAGTGGTATTGTCCGCTTTGTTTTAATGTGGCAAACATATCTTTTGCTTAAGCTGCAGGTGCAAGCTCCCTCTTTTTCCCTGACATTTAACTTCAGCTAAAATGTATGTTTTCCTCATAGGGTCTTTTTTTTGGAATATTGTTTTTAGATCTCATCGTGACATCCAGAGATGTCTCAGCTTGACACTATTTACCACACTTGGTCAGTGACCAAAGAGCAATTACTCAACCATGGCTAACTTTGATGGACAAATCTTCAATCATCAAACAAAATGTTAGGCTCATGAGCACCCAATAAATTAAGGGCAAATTGTCCATTTTTTATTTGAAGTTGTTTTCAGAACTTTTCAAAGTATCACTTCTACACTGCTTCCACTTAAAATACAGTCCACCTTTAAAACCATCAACCACAACAAACAAGACCCATCATCTTCTGTTTTTTATTTACAAAAACAAATCCTTTACTAGTAATCACAATCTATTTACATTATTATATATTCACAAATATAGTAAAACACTTTCACCTCAATGTCCCACTCTTTCCATTGCCCATTTCCACATCAATCTTTTAATGGTAGGAAAACTGATTCTTTAACTGCAATTAATGAAATGAAATATCATGAATTTACTGCCATGTACTTATTCATTAAATATTTTTAAGTACTGGTGCATTGTGTAACCTTTCATTTTTAAGTAAAGAAATGTATTCGGATGGAAAATAAGTGACTTTCACTACACCTTAACCTGCCAGTTGTTTGCCACATGGTTCAATTGTAAGTCCAATATATTGACGATATTATTTTTTCTGTAACACATGATACTGTTCTTTAAACTCTGTTGAACATATTTAAAACATATGACGGTTTAGTACTTAGATTTAAGCACTGGACAAACAGTCAGTCAGTCATCGTCCAACCCACTATATCCTAACACAGCGTCATGGGGGTCTGCTGGAGCCAATCCCAGCCAGCACAGGGTGCAAGGCAGGAACAAATCCCGGGCAGAGTGCCAGCCCACCACAGAACACACACACACACACACACACACACCAAGCACACATTAGGGACAATTTAGGATCGCCAATGCACCTGACCTGCATGTCTTTGGACTGTGGGAGGAAACCGGAGCACCCGGAGGAAACCCACGCAGACCCGGGGAGAACATGCAAACACCACACAGGGAGGACCCGGGAAGTGAACCCAGGTCTCCTTACTGCGAGGCAGCAGTGGACAAACATTATCCAATGTATTATAGGCTGGGCCAGCTATAATTTTATCCTTTAATTTTATTATTTTAATAGCTCTCCAATGACACTCTAGATTTCATTAATTTAAATCTGGAATGCATATTCCCAGGTAGCATATAGCAAAAGCTATGCAACATGCAGAAATAAATGTAGTGAAAATGTTGATAGTAATAATCACACACCAGAAACTCCAATTTGGACAACCCATCTAAAGAATACCTATTTAAAGTCTAATGCAGATGATTGTATTTATAACCATATTACCATTTATTTTCATACTACAGTTTAGTGTCAAAAGCATGTGTGCAATTTTTCTCCATCTGTATTTCTTAGCAAACTAGATATTTTTAGTATTTATTTATCGTTGTAAGTTTTTACACATGAGCAAGCACATGTTTGCATGGTCTATAACTTTGGTTCTCAATATCAGTTCTGGGGTCTCTGTTGATGCAGTCTTTTGGAACAACCAGTTTCATAGTGACTATGAAAGTCTTTTTTACCTTTAATTAACCTCATTGGTAAACTGAATGCTCTTTTATTTATCTTATTTTGCATTCAGAAAGTGTATCAGTGTTAGTTTTGCATATATGCAAAATTAAGAAATATTTCTGTTTTTGCCTTATTATTTCAATGCTCAACTCTGCCGTTTCGTTTTTAATTAATTTTTCTAGTTACTCTCTTAATCCCTTAAATAACTATCTAAATGCTGACAAATTAATGAAAACTGTACAAGTCAACAGCGCAGGCAACACTCAATGTTAATGGGCAACTATATTAGTGTTGCCAATCTGTGTGCTTATTGATAAATAATGCCATAAATAACCTGAAAATTTAAAAAGAACAAATAAATAAAAATCTAAACATAATTTGTTTACATCTAAATTCCTGTTAAATTAGTAAAAAGAAACTACAAGTTTCTAATTTCTGATACAAAAAACACAAAATGGGAAGTAATATCTTGTTTATTTAGTGTAGGTGTCCAATTAAAAAAAATAATTAATTGGAATAAAAACCTTCAGTACTGGGGGTCCTCCAGGACTGAACTTGAGAACTGCTGGCCTAGAATAACCTTGAAAGCAAAAGTTAAAATAAACATGATACAGAAAAGTAAGGACAACAAATTCTCAATGAAGACATACAGTGTACTCAAAATACTATGTTAAAGGAAATATTTTCTGCTTAAATATATCATTTCATTCAATAAACAGATAAGCATACAAGTAAAATATACAAAAATATACAATACATTTAAGCATTCAAGTTACATATATTCACCAATCAATTAATCAATGGTGGGGGTTGAGAAACTGCATCCTGAGAAAATCTGTAGAGAGTCCTGTTTGGATTACAACTTTTAGATATCCACTGCAGAATATTTCTCCAAAAAATCTGTCAACCAATTAAACATACTTTATTTTTAAACCAATATTGGAATGGCTGAATAACAATATACAATATTCTCAAATATTGTATTGATATGAGACTGCATTTTTAGCTGTTGAATGAAGCTGCTGTCATTTGTACACAATTAGATGCTGAAGTGTAGTTTACAAATGTTTACCAGAAGCACCTACACATTGGCTGCTTTTTTCAGATGTGCTAGACTTATGCAAAGGTTCTATAAAGTTAACACAACCAGATGCTGCATGCTGAGCTTTTTTTCCTGCATATTGTAAACCCATGTAAAAGAGATGAAGTCATTTTGGGTTTTTTTCCATCCATAATTCAAACTTCCAAAACAACGTTGTGAAAGAACAGTCACCTATCTAGTTTAAATGACTTCTCCAGGTTAAATGTACAACTATGAAGGACTGTTGACCAACTTTTGTTTACCATTTAAATTGTACCAAATTATTAAAGGATTCAGAAATGGATAAAGCTTTTTCAGTAATTGAGTAGGTATACAATATATTTACAAATGTTGCAACAAATTACTCTGATTACTTGTGACACATCATGCTACATGTTGATGCCTGTGCTCATCTTGCTGCTATTATTGTTTTTGTAACAATACAATGCAAGTCAAGTCAGGTCAGGGAGCATGCACTGGTACAGTGCGTTGCTGCACCCACTACACAACGAAACAACTCGGGATCCTGGTTTGCAACCCCCCCCCGGGCAGACACGCGATCCACTCTTTCTGCCGCAGCCAGGTGTTACGTGAGCAACCCCTTGGCCTAGTCCAGCCACTCGGGTCCCCAACAATGAGGATCTTGCGAGCTGGATCACCTTCTTGGTGGCTTTTTACATTACGGATATTTCACATGTTCATTTTTTCCCCTGTGCTTAAAAGACATTAAAAAAGTGTTTCTCAACTGTGACTCTGGAACCTCACAGTACGCAAGCTATATTAAGCGTCAACAACGGAGACCCGTTACACCTTAATCTACAAGTACTGACAACTGTGTCATTCAAGAAGTGTTCACCCATCAATACATAATTATGTGGCGTATGCTATGCCGTGGGTTGGCTAGTTAACTAATAATTTACAAATATTCCAATCAAAGATACCAATTAAAGCAGTCTGATCTTCAAAGCAGGTGAATCTTTTGTGAGACAAATAAATACCTACATTTTGTAGACAGCCATCAAAAATAACCAGCAACAGAATTATTCAGAAAATGTGCTTTTTCAGTTATCATTCCAGTCTCAAACAAAGGGTGTCTATTGCCCCTTCATCTATTGGCTATTACTTTTGCTATTTACATGTTTTTTTGCTTAAGAGCAACAAACAGAAATGTCCTTCTTTTTAAAACACCAATTTCAAGACCATTACATTTCCATTTTGTCCTTGGTCATATTGTTTGCAGTTACTGTGTCCATTGCTGGCCACATGACACAGGGTCCATGTTACATATGATGATAACCTGCTACGCTTAAAGTCAGATCCTTTGGAATTCTGCCAGAAAACCTTGAGGGTGATTGATGTATCAAGTTAAAACTTCATGTGTATTTTTCATTTTGATTTTTTGTAATTGTACTGAATTCTTATCTTAGTTTTGCGTTGATGTCTTGGCTTTAGACCTCTGGCTGTTTATTTGATCACATTTATTTTTTATCTCCTGGTCCTGCTATCCTGCCCCATGTGCCATGCCCTTTCTTGCTGTAGTATGGCACTTCCATGGAGAGTAAGCCTAGCAAACACCACTGGACAGTATTCCCAAACCAAAGCCTACTAGACAGAAAGTGGTACATAAAGTATAGCTGAAGAGACACAGCATGTGTCTTTAAATGTTTTAACAATTTGTAAAATGTTCATAGGAGAGTCTAAGATGGTGACAGCGAAAAATCTGTTGGCTTCTTGGGTTTCAACATTGTCAAAATGATATTATAGTGTATCACTTTTCCTATTTTTATCTCCAGCCATATAATGAATGACAAACTGAACCCACTGAAAAAAGCAATCATTTAGGTTTCCTAGAGTTCAGCTGTTTAACTGTTTTAAAATACATGGCATTATTATACTCAGTAAAAAACACAAATGGACTCTTCTAGTACCAGCTTTATTGCTAGAAGTTCTTGGTTCCCTACATCATAATCTTGCTCTGTAGTTGTTCATTTCTTTGAGTAGAATGCACAGGGACAGAGCTTCTTAGCATCAGCAGAATGTTGGTATAGAATTGTGCCCACAACAATACAGGATACATCTGCCTCTACTTTGAAGGGAAGTCTCACATCAAGGTGATAAAGAATCGGCCTGTAATGAACAATACTTTCAAATAATAAAATTCTTTTAGATTTTAATGGAACAAAAATTAAACTAACCTGTTTTCTTAGTAATTATGGTACTTGGGGAAAAAGACCAAAGCTTTTTTTTTATGAAAATAGTAATTTACAAAACAAACAAATCTTTGAGCCTGAATTAAATTCTAGGAGGTTTCCCCTTTAATTTGTCCGTACAAAGACAAACCCTAATAATTTGATAACACAAAACACATGACTAAAACACCACCAGGGCATTAACCAACTGTTATGGAAAAAGACAATCATCATTTTGGGACTGCTATATTAAAAACAAGCTATTATTTTAAAGTCAGCTTTCAAAGAAAGAGAAAATGAAAATAAAATTTACTGCCACTGAAGTGATGAACAAATTTACAAAAGCATGTCAGCTACTGAAAGTTTACCCTCAATCTCACACAAGACTGACTGTTGTACGTGGAATAACAAAAACATTAGGATGTAACATCCAGCTTCTATGACAAGAGCTTTAGAGTTCCAACCCCATGGAAAGGAGTTTCCTTCTGGGATAAAATAAGGGAAGAGCACAAGAAAGAAGAAAGTCTTATAGAAGACTGCTTAAAAGCCTTTAAATATATTTGTCTTAGTTTTAATCAACCAGTTTCAACTATGTGTCAAAAAACTTACTATTACTATTGCTTTATTTTTATATTTTTGTTGATGAGATTTCAGAAGAACATAATATGCATGGGGCGGCATGGTGGCGCTGCTGCCTCGCAGTTGGGAGACCTGGGGACCTGGGTTCGCTTCCTGGGTCCTCCCTGCGTGGAGTTTGCATGTTCTCCCCGTGTCTGTGTGGGTTTCCTCCCACAATCCAAAGACATGCAGGTTAGGTGGAATGGCGATTCTAAATTGGCCTGTGGGTGTGTTTGTGTGTGTCCTGCGGTGGGTTGGCACCCTGCCCGGGATTAGATCCTGCCTTGTGCCCTGTGTTGGCTGGGATTGGCTCCAGCAGACCCCCGTGACCCTGTGTTCAGATTCAGCGGGTTGCATAATGGATGGATGGATAATATGCATGGAAAAGTGGGTGAAGATAAAAATAACCATTATCTATAAAGTGCCATTTTTTAACTTTCCTTTTGTGAAGTTCAATATTAGGCTTCAAAGAAAGAGCACCCCATTAAGGCAAACATAACACTCAAACCAAGATTGCCTATTTAATTATGGCATTAATTAATAATGCCTTATAGGCTTGACTAAATAAATGTTTTTATCCTAGATTTGAACATTAAATTTTGTAAGTTTTTCAACGCCATGGAATGTTAACAAATGTCTAAGTTTTTCTGTATTTCAAATAGCCTTTTAATTAATTTAATTAATTATGCTGAATCAATTATTATTGTATGACAGTAAAAGCAGGTAAAGCAAGAGGGTCCTCATTGGAAGATGAGGGATTGGAGTAAGGGGGCTTAGATAGAGACAGAATGGGATATATGAGTGCTACAAGGTGATTGCTGTTAAATGCACAGAAATTCAACCAGACAATAAACCCATTAAATATTTTGAACACTGTATCCAATAGGCGGATCATTCTCCCTGGGAATGTGTTCTTTTAGAATTGCAGCTCATATTCAAACCTGAATATATACCTGTACATATATCCCATTGAGCAACCTTAAGCTTACTGGAAATTAGACAGATTTTGATTTCTAAAACACACCTGAAACATAAGAAATTTGACAAATGAATGGAGACCATTCTGTCCCTCAAGCCTGTTTGTTTAGTTAATAGCTAAGCTGTCCCATTATCTCATTCAGATCCTTCTTAAAGGCTGTCAAGGTTTCTGCTTCAAGTACATGTCTCAGTAGTTTGTCCCAGAGTCACACAACTTTTAACGTAAAAAAATGCTTCCTGGCTACAGTTTTAAATGCACTTCCCCTTAATCTCCACTGATATCCTTAAGTATGTGATTTGTCCTTAATCTGAAAGAATGTTACTGGTCTACTTTATCAATACCTTTATGAATTTTGAATACCTGGATTAGGTCCCCTCTCAGTCTCCTCTGCTTGAGACTAAACAGGTTGAATTCTCTGAGTCTGTCAGAGTAGGCCATGTCCTTAAGTCTTGAGATGTGCTTGGTTGCTCGACTCTGCACAGCTGCAGGTGCTGCTATGTCATTCTTTTACTGCGGTGACCAGAACTGCACATAATACTCCAGATGAAGTCTTACTAGTGCATCATATACTTTGGGAATAATGTCTCTTGACTTAAATTTAACACTATTTATGAAATAAACTTACATTTTATTTGCCTATTTAAAGTCAAACTGTGGACCCCCAGAGTTATGCTTTATTGAGGAAGTTGTCACTCTGCATTCTACGTAAGTGATATTATGCAATACAACCAGTTACACTATGGTTAAAATAAGAGTTGTGGAAGGAGTAAACTTAGTGACAAAAATGTACAATCCTGTCAAGCAGAGCTCCTGAATCTCAAAAGTCTGCGAACCCCCAAGAACCCCCCGGCCCCACATTGGTCTTTTGATCATGGGTCCCATACACAGTGCATGATCTGTATATACTGTAGGAAGGGGTGGCTCTGATCAAAGATCTATAATAATGGCTTTGCATATATGCACAAGCTCCCACCTAAGTTAACGCTGAGTTAGTGCTGACTTCCTATGAGCAAAAACGTAATTATGGTTGGTGGAAGGGTACCTTTTAATCAAAAAAATAATACCAGATCAAACTGTTTTGTGGGTTGCATCCCCACCACAGTCTTTGATGATTTTAATTTTGGATATGACAACAGGAAAGGGTTAAGATATTCAGTTCCTGCCAGGTTAAGGCAAACATTTATATGGGGGCAGATATCCAGATCAGGAGAGAAAACCACTGACCTACTCTATCCAGAATTTTTTGGAAAACTTTCAGTTGCTGCTTAACATACTACATGATATCAGTGGAAGGTTGGCATCATTACGTTTAAAGAAATATGCCCAAGTCCCAAGACACTAAATTCTGTAGTACAGCTACAGGGTTTCTCTATCTACCAGATGGTATCTTAATGCATGGAGACAATAGGCACTGGCCAGGGGCCCCAGGAGCATGAGGGCCCATGATGTTTCTGATTCCTTTGTATGTCTCTGTTCTGTTATCAAAACAGAGGGCCCAGCACACTACTTTGCCTGGGGGCTTATGATGCTATTAAGACGGCCCAGTAGAATATGTTTTATATTAAATGGTGCATCTCACACTGATTCAAAAATTGTCATCCAAAACTACTTGCCTGATCTGGAGTATTTAATTATGATAAGAGTTTCCAGAATGTTCTGTTTATCTCAATCCAAGCCTAAATAAATATTTCAATAAAATAATTATATGCCCTCATTACAAAACATTAACGTTTATGTTCTGGTGAATTATTTATTGTTACAAGGGTTATTTATCCCAACTATAACAAGACTGTCACAGGTCCCACCAGCTGTGGTTACACCACCTTATTTGACACCCTGACCTCACACATTCAGTTCATTTCTCAGTGCACCTGCTGCTTGTTGACATGAAGAAACTCATGCTCGAGGAGCCAGTAATGCAAGTGGTATAATACTAAGCTAAACAGGCAGAAGAAAAATTGCAATTGTTTTGAATGTATAGTGAGAAATAATTAGAGATTCCTAATCAGAATTGAAGGAGTATGTAATGGTCATCATCAGATTCATCATGAAATGTGTAAACAACTAACTTTTTTTAATAAAAATGAAAGAAACAGAACTTATTTCTTTTGTTTGTATAGACTGGCCTACAAATGTTCTTTCCAGAAATCCCCCTCCACTCTTTACGCGGTCATCTGAGTATTTTAATAACAAAACACCTTTCTCTTTCTTTCTAGTTTCTTGAATTTCCTGTGATAGTAGGCAAGAATAAGTGTATGCATTAGCATAACACTTTTCTGCCTTGTAAATGAATTTAAATTCATAATGTCTAGTACTACAGCTTTTCTTTGGATAACCATTACAGGTGCATCTTCAATCTTTTCAATAAAGAGTGACAATAATAGTTTGGGATTTGTCATATTTGAAAAATTATCTCAATAAATAAACCCAAGAAACCTCTGTTCTACAGTTATTGCTTGTAGTCCCTCTGTGTCTAATTAAAAGTTGTTGTTTTTTGCTTGAGTTTTAATTTAAGACTTAAAACATATGGATCTTTCACTTGTAAAAGAATAATATCTACCCCATAGGGCAATGCATTATGCAGCAGGATAAGTACCTTACCAACATCGCAGTGAGACAGAACCACTGATGACTATATTAATGTTGTAACCATTCAAAAGCTATTGCCTTGGATTAAATTCAGGCAATTACTGACACAAGTTTTTTATTAAAAGACTATATAATATAGTGCCTTGCCTTTAGTAAAGATATTGGGAGATACTGCTTTTTTTTCTTGTTAGACATGTGGCCGCATGTTCTATCAGTTGTGGTGCATTGTAGTAACTTTTTCCAAATTTGTAATTTCTGCTTATTTCTTTCTTCCATTGTATTCTGCATTCAATCTCCATCTCTTTCTGTCAACCTTTGAAGTTGTCCGTAGCCTCTTTGTGAAGTATAAGTTTTATCTCTTCTTTTAAAGCTGCTTTATATAAGTTGAACACTTTGGGAGTGATTTAAGATCACTTATTTTGTTTGAGGAAGATCAGTCCAATTTAATTTCTGTTATCTCCTGTTTAACAGTTCAGACCATATTCCACAAAAAGTTTGGGGTAATTTTTAATAAACTCCTCTGTCCATAATTTAGATCTCTTTTTAGATGTATGTATATTTTCAGCTTTATTGAATATGTTTGTAGCTTATAAATATCTTCTATGACTCCCAATGTTGAATGATTTTTATAACTAAATACATCATTCCACACCCCATAATTTCTTCAAAAAGAAATTTGAAAGAAATAATTTCTGGAATCTCATTTTCCTTCAGCATAGTTTGTCTTATTGATGGATTAAAGACCAGAAGTCCACGTGACCGTCATCATCAAGTCCTTCCATGAGAACCCTGAATACAATGAGGACTGATTGATGTCATTTATGTTAGGTAGAATACCTTGAGGGGGCTGGGTGGTCTCATGGCCTGGAACCCCTGCAGATTTTAGTTTTTCTCCAGCCGTCTGGAGTGTTTTTGTTTTTTCTGTCCTACCTGGCCATCAGACCTTACTTTTATTCTATGTTAATTAGAGTTCTCTTATTTTATATCTTAGTTTGTCTTTTTTTTCTCTTTCTTTATCATGTAAAGCACTTTGAGCTACATTATTTGTATGAAAATGTGCTATATAAATAAATGTTGTTGCTGTTATAATATTATATCAACAAGACATACACCATGTTCATTACCTTTTTGTATTGTTCTCAGATGAGAGTGGCAAAGCTGTTAACTGTTGACATTATGTTACCTACACTATGTTGTGTGTGTTGTTATGACCCCCACATCTATTTTAGATGGTGTTACACAAAGTGTCCTAGCTTTGGCATAATTGCAAAAGTACAATTATTTGCCTCATATTCTTTTTCCTCTCAGAACAGGGGTGGAGAACCTTTTCCTATTAAGGCCATTTTATAACATCCTTTAAAGGCCAGACTCAATACTGAACACATATAATACTAACCTTCTAATGCAATGGCTAGAACTGCTTCTCTCTGGTGAGGTATTTGATGTCAGATGGAAAGGATGATGATGCTACTTGCAACTTGTTTTCCAGGTTTAGGTCAGTCAGTTATGAGCAAAATCAAGTCTTTGCAAGACTCAGTTTTGAAAAGAACTGCTCACATTGGACAATCCTCATGTCATACATACAGTTTTTAGAACTTGAGCGAAGAGAAGTTGCTGTACCTAGCTTTAAGCTCATTGTTACTTTGCAGCTCAATGATTTTGTATTGCAGGTTGTCAGGAACATCAGATATTACATTCAGTTCCTTTTGCTTACTTTCATGTCCTGAAGCTTCTCTCCTAATGCCTGAAGGAGTTTTGGATACTCACCAGCATATTCAGATGTCATCTCTTGGTCACACAGTGTCAGTAGCAAGATTTGAACCCAAAACCTCAGGGTTTTAAGGTCCCCCTTCCATCCTCACCATATTCTAGAGAGGTACCATTGAGACTGTTCTGAACAGCTGCATCATTGTCTAGTACGGCAACTGCAACATATCCGACCGCATGCACCTGCAAAGGATAGTGAAGACAGCAGAGAACATTTTTAGGGTGCTTTTCCCTTCACTACAGGACATATTTTACAAACACAGTGTCTGCAAGGCCTGCAGCATTGTGCAGGACCCCTTACACCCCTCACATGGACTTTTCACACTCCTGCCATCCAAGAGAAGATACTGCAGCATCAAAGCCACATCTGCCAGGCTGCAGGATAGTTTTTACCCCCAAGCTGTCAAACTCCTTAACATCATGTTGCCCTCTGGGATCTTCCACACTGCCTCAACCACCTCTAAAAATAGAACTTTTATACATGCAAGCCACTTTCCTGTAAAGACGAGTGTGCATGTAGAAAAGAACTGAAAATCTCATACTGACTTTTCTGCCCCACATGTTGTTAGCTGTTATTTGTTGAGCTGTGCTCCCCCTTCATCTTGTCATTTATTAGCACACCTGTCAGTCACATCCCACACTTACAGTGGTGTCATAAATGTCTATGAAACTCACGTAAAGCATACAGATCCACAGCCGCCGAAGCTCATCTCAAGCTAAGAGAAGGAGAGCAGAGCATGTAACACTTGACGCTGACACCTCTCAGAAAAAACTCACCTACACGCAAAGAAATGGAAACATCACCTGCAGCACAACAGGACGTCATTCTGAGGAGTCCTTCATGCATCTCAGGTGACCACCCATTTTCTACAAAGGTGCAGGCAGGAGAAAGTGAAGATGTCCAAAGAATGTCATCACAGTTAGCACATGCAATTTACCCAAGACTGCTCCACCAAGCAGGACTGCCTGATCATCACATCAAGACCCCTCCTCTAAATAGTAGCCCATTCACAAACAATCTACGAACCTGTGCTGGAGTTATTGAGGTAACTGGATGGAAAGCAGTTGGTTTCCAAATAGAGACAGTGAATGGAGTAGTAAGTATAGCCCTGCCTCCACTTATTGAATGCAACGTGATTTTGAACAATCGCTCAGAAATACTAACACCAGAGGCAGCACTTCACCACCCTCGCTTAAAGTCTGTGGCAGCCCATATCCTATTCTATATTCAATATCCTAATCCATATTCTACCATTGCTTGGAAGAGACATCATCAAGGTGCACAAAGTCAGACTGCAAATTAATGGCCCTCACAATGCATCCTTTGCTCAAAGATTTGACCTAGGTTGGATTCTTTTACATGAAGTTTGCCTTGGAAATGCACACAAACCAATAGTTTGTACTTTCAAGACAAATGTGCTGGAAAATGGGTGACCTTCACTTTCATGCCTTTTTATAGCCACCTTCGCTTGAGACAGTGACTTACGGCAGGGAGCCAATGCCATTGGTCTCTTTGATCAAGTCTGCACATAATGATGTGCTGGGCAAGTTAATATTTGACAAAACTAAACAAAATAAGTGTACCCTCTCAATTGAAGGTCAAGTCTTTTTAAAAAACCTCTAAAAATAAACCTCTAAAAATAACTGGGTTGCTCTGCTACATTTCAGATTTTCCAGATCTCGTCTCCCCAAGAATCATAAACAGGTTCTTTCTTGCCTTGTCTCTCTGCAGCGCTCTTTATACAGAACACTCGAGATGAAAGAGCAGTTCACCACCTTTATGGGGAAAATATTTGAGAATGGACATGCAGAACCAGCCCCTCCAATGTACCTGCCATGTTTCAGAGCATATCCACAGAAGCCTGGTCAAATAAGGACAATTTTTGACTCCATGTTGCCACGGAACAGACTGTCTGCACCTCCTGGTGGTTTCACAGAGAACGATCTCTGTAAAAGCCAGTGGAGACAAGTGCAAGTCTTGGCAAATTAATTCTGGACACGCTGGAGACTTGAATACCCTTCCACTTTGCAGAGCAAGCACAAATGGGCTTACCGATCCAGAAATTTGCAAATAGGAGACACTGTGTTGTTGAAGAAGAGTCCACTATCACACAATAAATGGCCTATGGGATTTGTTACCTTGGTATTCCCTAGCAGTGATGGTACTGAACAAAAAATAGAAGTTAAGACTGCCTCTCAAGGCATCTCCAGAAACTCTATCGAGCGTATCACAAAAATCTTTCTACTAGAAAATGGATAAGTTAACACAATGTTTGCCTCTATGTACTGTTTAGTGATACAGTATAATGTTATTATATCAGACGGGGAGTGTTCTGCCCCACATGTTGTTAACTGTTATCTGTTATTTGTTGAGCTGTGCTCCCCCTTCATCTTGTCATTTATTAACACACCTGTCAATCAAGTCCCACACTCACAGTGGTGTCATAAATGTCTATGAAACTCACATAAAGCATGTAGGTCCCATAATAAAAATTTTAATACAATACACCCCATGTGTCGCACGTAAGCACCCCTTTATCTCTTGTTTCTGTCATGTCTGAATCGTATCTTTAAGGTATATAAACCCCTGGGTCTGGTTAGTTGTGGTACGCAGCAATTTGAACCTCTGTCTACGCGTTTCTCTTTGTCTTGATCCAACCGTGGAAATCACACACCTTGTAAGTGTCTTTTAAAGCTTTATTGTTTAATGTATACTCCCTGCTATGTATTGCTTTGTAAATCATTCTTTATTGTCTTTGGTTGTACACCAGTATATACCTGTATGTTTCTTTTGTATATATTTCAGTCTACAGCGAGATACGTCCAGTAAAAGCCTTAAAGAAAGCTCACCCCTTATCATTTTTATGTGAATGTGCCAAGTTGTTTAAGCTTTCTGTGGCCGTGTTGCACGGACAGCGCGGAGTGAGGCAGAAAACTGACCTTTAAGTATTTTGCTCACTGCACGTTGACATTCTTTGAAACATTCTGACCTGTCATTGTTTACACATGTCTTAAACAACCATTATCATACACTGATAATTTCTGTATTATCTATATCTATTATTTATTTATTCTTCTTCTTCTTTCGGCTGCTCCCATTAGGGGTCGCCACAGCGGATCATCTTCTTCCATATCTTTCTGTCCTCTGTATCTTGTTCTGTTACATCCATCACCTGCATGTCCTCTCTCACCACATCCATAAACCTTCTCTTAGGCCTTTCTCTTTTTCTCTTGCTTGGCAGCTCTATCCTTAGCATCCTTCTCCCAATATACTCACCATCTCTCCTTTGCACATGTTCAAACCAGCGCAATCTCACCTCTCTGACTTTGTCTCCCAACCGTCCAACTTGAGCTGACCCTTTAATGTACTCATTTCTAATCCTATCCATCCTTGTCACACGCAGTGCAAATCTTAGCATCTTTAACTCGGCTACATCCAGCTCTGTCTCCTGCTTTCTGGTCAGTGCTACTGTCTCCAACCTATATAACATAGCTGGTCTCACTACCGTCCTGTAGACCTTCCCTTTCACTCTTGCTGATATCTGTCTGTCACAAATTACTCCTGACACTCTTCTCCCCCCACTCCACCCTGCCTGCACTCTATTTTTCACCTCTCTTCCACAATCTCCATTACTCTGTACTGTTGATCCCATGTATTTAAACTCATCCACCTTCACCAACTCTACTCCTTGCATCCTCACCATTCCACTGACCCCCGTCTCATTTACACACATGTATTCTGTCTTGTTCCTACTGACCTTCATTCCTCTCCTCTCTTGAGCATATCTCCACCTCTCCAGGGTCTCCTCAACCTGCTCCCTACTCTCACTACAGATCACAATGTCATCAGCAAATATCATAGTTCACGGGGATTCCTGTCTAATCTGGTCTGTCAACCTGTCCATCACCATTGCAAATAAGAAAGGGCTCAGCCAATCCCTGATGTAATCCCACCTCCAACTTGAATGCATCCGTCACTCCTACCACAGACCTCACCACTGTCACACTTCCCTCTTACATATCCTGTACAACTCTTACATACTTCTCTGCCACTCCCGCCTTCCTCATACAATACCACAGCTCCTCTCGTGGCACCCTGTCATATGCTTTCTCCAGGTCCACAAAGACGCAATGCAACTGCTTCTGGCCTTCTCTATACTCCATCAACACCCTCAGAGCAAACACAGCATCTGTGGTGCTCTTTCTTGGCATGAAGCCATACTGCTGCTCACTAAACATCACCTCACTTCTTAACCTAGCTTCCACTACTCTTTCCCATAACTTCATGCTGTGGCTCATCAATTTTATCCCCCTGTAGTTACTACAGTCCTGCATATCCCCCTTATTCTTAAATATCGGCACCAGTACACTTCTTCTCCACTCCTCAGGCATCCTCTCACTTTCCAATATTCCATTAAACAATCTGGTTAAAAACTCCACTGCCATTTATTTATTATATTACATATTCATTGACTATATTTATGTATCTAGACTGCATAATACCATACATTGCATCAATCTTGTCTTTGCACAATGTCTTGTCTTGTTTGTGTTTTAATTTTAAATTTAAACTTTAATTTTAATTCTACTTTTAATTTCATTTTAATTTTTTTATTTGCACTTCATGTTGTTACACTGTGGAACCTGAGCTTTGCAATTTCGTCTCTCTGTATACTTGTATATATCTGATGAAACTCAAGACAAGACACTGGTAAGAATACTGAGGTATTTCTTCTCGAGGGAGAAATCTGAGAGCATGGGACAAAATAAAATGTTTCCATTTCATTTATTTCTGAGCTCATTGTTGTCGGAGAAACCAAAAAGATATTGGTTTTTGATTTTTTACTCCTATAGGTTATGATAGACAGCTTAAAGCTGAATATAAATATAATTTCAGATTGACTATGTCAAGTAGGAATTTGAAGAACCATGAAATCAACTTTTATTGAATTAAGTGTGATTGATTGCTTAATGATTCTGACACATTGCATTAGTTCAATTGGGCGTCAAATGTTTGGCTGCTGAGTTTTGTTTGTATTTGGCATCTGATGCTTCTTGTTTCAATGTCCAAAAACAGTCTGCCAGCATTAATGGATTCCACAGCCAAAAACAGTCTACCAGCATTAATGGATTCCACTTGTCCTATTCCTACTTTTGCATTTTTGCAATGTCTTGGTGAAACCTTTCACCATGTTCATCACTGACTGCACTACAATTAGTAGGGGAGAAGTCCAAGTGTGAATGAAGAAAAGTTAAATGTTAATGTTTTTGTATGTTTAAAGCATGTTGTCAGCCAGTTGGGTATAGTTTGGTGCACTGTGGTTGCCAAAAACTTCTCATCAAAATCCATGAATGCTACCCATGCAATTTCCTCCAGCCCCAATAGCAGATCTTCATACTGCTTATCATTGATTACGGGTCTGATTTGTAAACCAACATAAATGCCTTCCTTAATCCTGACATCAATTATTCATCGAAACCTGTGTCTCAAATATCATCATCCTTCACCTTCCTTGTTAGTCACATTCACAAAATATTTCATCAACCCAAGTTTAATATGAAGAGAAGGCAAAAGTTTCTTTCTTGGGTAGACCAGTGGTTTATGTGCCATATTTTTCTGCCTCAAAAGCTTATATACTGGCCAGTTCTATTTAATGTAATTCGACTCTTTAGTATGACTGTCCCACTTATAAAATAAACAACAGTGCTTAGCATATCTGAGCTGCATTTCTTACAGCAGTACCATTACTTTACTTTTACATAATATTGGACAAGCTGTAGTTGTTCCAGCTCCATATTTTCATACAGTAGGTTTCTTTAATATGAACTGCATAAGTCAATGGGTATTAAAAAATGGACATTGCCATTGTGTAACATGACAGCTTTCAAGTTTAACATTAGAATTACCAAAGCCTAAAAAAAAACTCTAATCCAGGACCACCTTAAATCCATTTGCACATCTCTATCAGCATCTTTTGTTTTGTAAATGTGTCGATCAACACAAGCAGCAAGCAACCTGCTATCCCATCCTCCCAACAACGCAGAAAGGGCAGAAAGTTCTCTCAGTTCAATGGTTCTTTCGCCTTTATGCCTTGTTGAGCTGCATTGTTGTTACATGTGAGTGGATGTTTCTTGTGGGGAGAGCTTTTGTTCTCTTGCTCCAATGTAGAACCCTTGTCCTCATCTGAGTTCACCTCTGCTATAGCATGTCTTCATTTGAAAACAGCAGTGTCAGATCGGGGCAAGCGTGAACGTGACTGAGAGAATAAAACTGAATTGAAAAAAAAAAAACACTACCCTTTACAAGTAGCATACATTTACACCGGCTTTTACAAACTCAGGTCAAATGTATATTTTCATTCTATAATAGTAAGAATAAGAGCAGCTCACTACTCAAAACAGAGGCATCTAGGATCGAACCGGCGACCTTTTCAATACCAGTCAGCAGTTGCACCACCAAAGCAGTCGTATTAATGGTGTGTCAATGTTGCACCCTAACACAAGTTCTTTTTCTGCAGTTATATTGTTGAATAAAAGCGCACTTGTTATGTTATACTTGTACCTTTTGTAAAATTCTCAATTTGATATTTGGACTTCAGACTTCACAAATTATACACTTCATGTCTACATTTTGTCAATTATTACTAAAACATGAAAAATGTTTCTGCTTTAATGATGTGTTTACATATATTGTTGTAGACATGGAACAAACATGAAATGCATGTATTCCATATAACAATATATTATTTACCCTATACAACTCCCAGTAACTCACATGCAGGTAAACAGACTTGAGCTGAGAGAACTTCCTGCGTTGGTGGGGGAATGGGATAGCAGGCTGCTTGCTGCTTGTGTTAATCAACACATTTATAACACAAAAGATGCTGATGGAGAGGTGCAAACGGATTTAAGGTGGGCCGGGAGTACGACTTATTTTGTAGGCTTTGGTAATTCTAGTGTTAAGAGTACCAAATTAATAAAATTATTACATTGTTGTGAGTCCTGCTCACAATTCAAAATTGTGAACAGCCCATCAATGTTAATACAAAAACACAGGTTGTTAACCCTTTATTTTTAAATTTTATTGAATTTATTAAAATCAAATAACATTCCATTCACATAACTCAAGTTTTACAAAAAGAAAAAAAAGTTTTGAAACAAATCAGCCCCCACCCCTGAAAAAGAGAGCTAGGTCAGCAGTGTAAAACTTTATGCTAGTAATGATAAATAAATAGAAAAAATCATAAATGAATAAAGATAAATGGAATAAAAGAGGGGAGAGAACCCGCTTCCTCAATTTAAATGCTTATTTTAAAATGGTATTGATTAGATCCTGACAGGTTTTGAAAAAGTTTTTTACAGATCCACTAAGTGCGAATTTGATTTTTTCCAGTTTCAAATTGTATATAACATCAGTTATTTCCTGGAGAAAAACACCTTTTTAAGATAAGTCTATGTGCCAATAGTGTAGTAAAGGCAATTAAAGTTTGTTTGTCCTTCTCCACTTTAAAACCATCTGGAAGTATGCCAAACACAGCTGTTACTGGATTAGGAGGGATTGTGACATCCAAGCTGTCTGAAAGGCATTTAAAGATTTTGGTCCAAAATGATGTTAATTTGGTGCAGGCCCAAAACATGTGACTCAGTGAGGCTGGAGCTTGATAGCAGCGTTTGCAGGTTGGATCTTGCCCTGGAAACATTGTGGACAATTTTAAACAAGAGAGATATGCTCGATATAAAATTATAGTTGAATAATTCTATGCTTTGTGCATATGGAGCTCGAGTGAATTCCGTGCATTGCTATTTTCCACTCCTTTTCTGAAATATTGAGTAAGAGATCCTTTTCCCACTGTTCTCTTGGATCTTTGAAAGGGACTATAAAATAGTTTTATATATTACAGAAATGTTGTCTGAGTCCTCAAGACTGAGCAATATTTTTTCCGGCATAGAGGTAGGTAGGAGGTGAGGAAAATTGGGCAGGTTCTGTTTAACAAAGTTTCAAATTTGAAGGTAGTGAAAGAAATGTGTTGCTGGTAAGTTAAATTTGGAGTGTAACTGTTTGTAGGATGCAAAAATGTTGTCTATGTACAGATCTCTAAGTGATTTAATCCCAAATGTTTTCCAGGCATTAAAAACTGCTTATATATTTGAGAGGGTGGGAAAAGGTGGTTCTTGTGCAGAGGTGCCACACATTAAAGCTTCTCTGTCTTAAAATATTCTGATTGAGTGAAGCACAACTGGGTTGTTAGTATATTGGTGGTAATTTGTATTTATTGGGGTACAAAGCAAGGAATATAAAGAAGTACTGCAGGATTGTATTTCTATTGTGGACCAAGCCTGTGTATGTTCATCTATTTCTGTGCATGTCCAGGTTTTTAATAGTTTGTATGTTTGCTGCCCAGTAATAAAATTGAAAGTTAGGTAGAGCCATGTTGCCTTTCACCTTAGGTCTTTGTAGGGTCAACCTTTGGATACGTGAATGTTTTGAATTCCAAATAAATGAGGTTATGCTTGAGTCTAATTGCTTAAAAAATGACCTATTGATGTATATTGGAATGTTTTGAAATAAAAAGAGAAGCTTAGGAAGGATATTCATCTTAGCAATGTTAATTCTTCCAGCTAAAGTGAGATGAAGGGTTGACCATCTATGCAAGTCTTGCTAAATTTTTTCCATACAGACAGCAAAATTTTGTTGATAAAGAGCTTTATATTTATTTGTGATGTTTACCCCTAGGTATTTAAACAATTTTGCGATGATAAAAGGGAAGATGTCCAATCTAATATTGTATGCTTGAGAATTCAATGGGAAGAACACACTTTTATTCAAATTGATTCTGAGACCGGAAAGCTTTTGAAATTCTGTTAGTGCTGTTAGGACTGCAAGCATAGTATTTTGTCGGTCTGATATATACAGTACCATATCATCTGCATATAGAGAAACTTTCTGTTCCAGTCCTTCTCTGATAATCCCTCTTTATCTCAATAGCATTTTGACAGTGAATTGCGAGTGGCTCAATGGCATTGCAAAAAGCAGTGGTGACAAGTGGCATCCTTGTCTGGTACCACATTCTAGTTTAAAGTAGTCTAAATTATCATTGTTAATACAAACTGAAGCTTCTGGATTGGTATACGGTAACTTGATCCATGCACAAATGTTTGGGCCAAACCCAAATTTCTCCAATATAGTGAAAAGGAAGTTTCATTCAACCATGTTAAATGCTTTTTCTGCATTCAATGATAATAATATCTCTGGGGTGTTTGACTTTGTTGGTGAATATATTACATTAAACAGGCGTTGAAGATTGGAAGCTAAGTGTCTGCCTATAATAAATCCAGTTTGATCTTGTGATATTACCGAAGGCAGCACTTTCTCCATCCTTCTAAGTAGGACTTTGGACAGTATCTTAACATCATTATTCAGAAGTGAGATTGGTCTGTACAATGCACATTTTAATAAGTCATTATTATTTTTGGGGAAAAACAGTAATTAATGCTTGTCGAAAAGTTTGAGGTAGAATTTTATTTTCTGTAATTTCTGTAAATGTTTCTAATAGAAGGGGAGCAGGCTGAGTTGAGAATTTCTTATAAAATTTGGCAGGGTAGCCATCAGGGCCTGCTGCTTTCCCACTCTGCAGTGAGTTTATAGCATCTAGCAATTCTGATAGTGCCAGAGGTTTATCCAATTCCTTTGCCCTAAGAGTATTTGTTTGTGGTACAGTGGAACCTCGGTTCACGAACGCCTCGGTACACGTACAACTCGGTTTATGACCAAAAAGTTCGCCAAACTTTTGCCTCGGTTCACGACCACACACTTGGTATATGAACAAGCCAGTTTCCCTTTCGGTTTGTGCGCACTGATGATTTCCGCACGTGTTGCATTGTTCTCGGTCAGACATGAACTGCTGCAATGTAAGAGAGAGAGAGAGAGCAGGCAGGCTCGTGTGCTGATGAGAGAGAGAGAGAGCAGGCAGGCTCGTGTGCTGATGAGAGAGAGAGCAGGCAGACTCGTGTGCTGATGAGAGAGAGAGAGCAGGCAGGCTCGTGTGCTGATGAGAGAGAGAGAGAGCAGGCAGGCTCGTGTGCTGATGAGAGAGAGAGAGAGCAGGCAGGCTCGTGTGCTGATGAGAGAGAGAGAGCAGGCAGGCTCGTGTGCTGATGAGAGAGAGAGAGCAGGCAGGCTCGTGTGCTGATGAGAGAGAGAGAGAGCAGGCAGGCTCGTGTGCTGATGAGAGAGAGAGAGAGCAGGCAGGCTCGTGTGCTGATGAGAGAGAGAGAGCAGGCAGGCTCGTGTGCTGATGAGAGAGAGAGAGAGAGCAGGCAGGCTCGTGTGCTGATGAGAGAGAGAGAGCAGGCAGGCTCGTGTGCTGATGAGAGAGTGAGAGAGAGAAAGAGAGAGAGCAGGCAGGCTCGCGTGCTAGAGAGAGAGAGCATGTGCAGCTGAGAGCGAGCCTGTACGTGCAGCTGAGCAGGGAGCCTGGGTGTTTGTCAGTGTTATTCAATGTTTTTACATTAGTTTACTATTACACTGTGCATTCTATGGTGCAATTAACTATATTTGTGCTTAAAAATATTTTAAAAAATATATTTACATACAGTTCGTTCGGTCTGGAACGGATTAATTGTATTTACATACAATCCTATGGGGGAAATTGCTTCGGTTCACGACCAATTCGGTTTATGACCAGAGGTTTGGAATGAATTATGGTCGTGAACCGAGGTTCCACTGTATCTGTAATACGTCCAGAAATGCCTTAGATTGTGTCTTGTCTTTTTTAATTTCAGTAGAGTATAAGGATTTATAGTAGTCTCTAAATGTGTGCATTATATTTTTATGGTCAATGATTTTGTCTCCGTTTGTGCAGGTGATTGCTGAGATTGCGTTGCGAACTTCTTGCTTGTGGATTGTTGAGCAAAGATCTTATTAGCTTTCTCTCCACGTTCATAATAATGATGTCTTAATTTAAGTATGAGTTGTTCAGTTTCTTTAGTTGTTAAGAGGTTGAGATCTGAATGCAGAGCCTGTCTTTTCCTATGAAGCATCTCACTTGGACACCTGGCATGTTCTTGATCTATTCTAGTAATTTTGTTGATTAGCTCTGATACCTTCTTGGTTTCCAATTTATTTTTGTGGGAAAGATATGAGATAATCTGTCCTCTTAAGAGGGCCTTCAGGGTTTCCCAGAATGTTCCTGTAGAAACCGCTGAGGGTGTATTTCTCTCTAAAAAAAAATTGATTTGCTTGGATATAAATTCTATACAGTTCTCGTCTGCTAATAAAAGTGGATTAAGATGCCATCTGCGAGAAGAGTATGTGGGGCATAGTGATTTTAGCTACAAAATCAAGGGAGCATGGTCAGAAATAAAAAGAGCATCATACTTACAAGATTTAATTGTAGGCAAGAAGTTGTTATCTACAAACAAATAGTCAATTCTTGAGTAGCAATGATGCACTGGTGAGCAGAAGGAATATGCTCTTGAGTTTGGGTTTAGAAATCTCTAAACCTCTCTGATACATTGTGGTCAGTTACAAACTTTGTAATTGTCTTAGTGTTAGATGTCATCGCCCCTGTGGCAGGAGACCTATCTAAGTCTGGATTTAAAACACAACTAAAGTCCCCAGCCATTATAATTTTATGAGTGTTCACATTGGGAATGTTGTTGAATTACCTATCATCGACATTGGGTGCATAAATATTTATCAAAATCACTTTACAGTTAAATAAATTACCTATGACAATCACATATCTCCCCTCAGGATCACATACTACATCTGATACTACAAATGAGACTGTTCTATGTATAAGAATTCCCACACCTCTAGTTTTCTTTGTAAAGCTGGAATGGAATATTTGGCCAGTCCAGTCTTTGTGCAGCCGAAACTGATCCTTGCTTAATAAGTGGGTCTCCTGTAAAAATACTATTTTAGCGTTTAGACCTGTTAGGTGAGAGAATACTTTCCTTCTCTTTAATTTGTGATTCAGGCCTTTAACATTCCAGCTCACAAAAAGTAACTGTCCAGTCTTTGAGACATTGCTTCTGAACTTTTATTGTCATTTTTTAGTCGTAAATGAAAATAAGATAGCTTTGACCTAAATTTCCAATTTTCCCAGGAGTTATTGCCCTGAGGGCTACTGTTATGTTGGCATTTATAATTACAAGGATTAAAAAGACAGATTAGAGTTACCTTGTTTTCTTTCTCTCTCCCCCTAGTCCCCCCACCCCCTGTTTTGCCTCCCCAAGTGAGGCTGGACCCCACTTCCCAAAGACCCAGTCCTTTGACATACCTAGAGACTGAGCATGTCCAAAACAAAACAAGCCCCCCAGCAGCGGCATATAAGGAATAAAATTGAGATATCTATTGCCAATAGAGTCCAATTACTCTAAGTATAAAATGTAATCTTCAGCAATCTTGAAACAGTAAAATAGTAATCCCAGGGAATGGTGTTAAAAAGTGGCCCTGGATAAGCATAGTAAACCATAATATGATAATAACAATAACAATAAACCAAGGGTATGATGTTAAACAGTCTCCTTTAGAAGAATAATAAAAAAAAGAATTATTAATTTCTTCAACATATACATACATATATGCATATAATACGCATATAATTGTAATTAAAGCATAAACAAAAAGTGTCCGAGAAGGAAAAAGGATGTATAATTACAGTACCAGTATCATTGCAAGTGGATCAAACAACCGGCAAGATCTTCTTTGCCATGCCATGACAGGATGCAACTCACGATCGTATTTCAAAAAAATGTCGGGATCAGCTTTCTTAACTCTTTATCTGCTTCCTCCATAGTGGTATAGATGTAATGCTTGTCTTCAATATCCACTTTCAGTTTGGCAGGGTACAAGAGGCTGTATCTGATCTCGGCTTTCCATAAGTGCTGTTTAATGTTGTAAAAAGCTGCACACTTAGCAGCTGTTGAGGGTGAGAAATCCAGGAAAATGCAAATGTGGCTATTTTCATATATAATCTACGTGCTTCTTAAGCGGGCTTTCTCTTCCTCTGACAGGACACAGAATCCATTACATTCGTGATATTATAGCTGTCTGAATAATTTAAATACTGAGATGTATACTTGATATTTTCATGATGATAGGAGTTAAATAATGTTATTAAACATGGGAACATGGTGGCGCAGTGATAGTGACGAGCTGGCGCCGTGTCCAGAGATTATCTCTGCCTCCCGCAAGATGCTTGCTGCGCCGTGCACGACCTTCGATGAAATAATCTATTGCAGCAGTACTGTCTCTTTCAAATGTACTAACCCCCAATTCCTGTCCTTCCTTTTCTTTCTCCAAGTAAGCAATTGCCACACAATCAGCTTTGTAAAAGATGTTAAGCCATCTGTAAGCTTAGAATGACGATTCTTCAAAACTTTAACGGAACATTGAAATATCTTCGTAGTACATGTTTAATTATTCCATCCATCTATCCTTCCAGGGTCATGCCAGTCCCAGCATGTATACAGCATGAGGCAGGAACAATCTCTGAACGGGGCACCAGATTTGTTGCTAGCGCTCCGCCACCGTGTCCTCACAAGTTTAATTACTAACAATATAGATTATTTAAATGATGTTAACATTTTATCTGTATAATGTAATAAACATATTTTTCTGCATTTCATCTTAAAAATGAGATTGTCATCATATGTAAATACGCTCTTTATAAGTGGCTCAGGTTTTGCAATATTATAACTGTATCGCAAGTTTACAGTGAGGTGATGGTCAGGGATGTGGATCTAAACAAGAAAGGGGAACAAAAGCACTGCTTTGATGCTGGGTGCCGCCAGTTTGCAAAACCGAGCGGAGAACTTGCGTGCTCCAAGCATTTAGCTGGCGTGAAAATGTGCGTGGATTTATGTCAAGTTTAGGTTTTATACATCGTGATGTGAGCGTGGAAACAGGTTACGCAACATTTTTGTATGTACGCACCATTTATATGTGAGGCCCCAGGTCTGTATTATCCTGCCGCAGCTTCTTGTTTGTCTTGAGCAAACCATTTTTTTCTTTCTTTATATCTTTCTTAAGCTCCTTTATGTCTTGAGTGGTGGCCATGGCCATTGCAGCGATCATTACCTTCAGTACAGACAGATCGTTTTGGCCTTCGTGCTCCAGAGGTGAAGTGACAAGCCCTGTTCCCGGCTCACGAGAAATAGATGAAAACGCAGAAGGCAAAGCCATTTCCAGTTTCAGTGGATCATCTGGAATCGACGAGCTATCATGACCTGCATCACTTGCACATTTGCTCCCACTTTCGCTCTCAGCTGGAGAAGTGATGTGGCCCGAGTTTCCCAGGAGATTTGTGCTTTCTCCCGTCTGCTCCAGGTCAGTCTCTGTAAGGCCATACCTTGAGGTTGGACTTGGACTTGATGCCTGTCTAGGCTTGGGTGTAGCTTGTTAACCCTTTTAAACCAAAGTTTAAAGCCCTGTTGTAGTTTTGAACCAATCAGTTCTGGTTTTGCATTTGACAAACCTAAATCCCTGACTCAAGTCCCATAAATTCAATCTAATGCTGTATTATCAGATGAAGCTGACCACACATAAAAGCTTCAAAAGCGAGATCACTGTTGTTTTCCATGTGCATTGTGGCATCTTTGTCTTCCTCTTCTAGGCTCCATGCCTCTTAGCTTTGGTACTTGCAAACTTTCATCATGTAGCACTGGCCACATGCTTGAATGCAAGACATTTATAATTTTTGTAGAAAAGGCACAAGGTAAACTGATCAGCTAGACAGAACATGATCGTGAGATCCTTCTGTTCTCACTATATCATTGGAACCATAGATGGTACTGACTTTGGAGTACCTCTAAGCCGAGCTCTCATATCAGTAGCACATGTAGCACAACAAATACGAGGAACAATCAGTTTGTCTTTACAATCAAAGCAGAGCTCATATGTTTTATTAGCAAGTTTATCCATGTTGTGTTTTTGAGGCTTCATCATATAGTCATCACAAATAGAACAGAAAGCATCATAGCTGTTTTGACAATACATGCTAAGTACGCACAGTATGCTGTCTGTAGAACATAAACTTCTGCATAAATACAAACTGATATCAACATAATGCAAAGCTTCTGTATATGCAAGCTCCTTTTATGACCAGACATGCCTGCATCCATCCTGACTAAGTATGCTTAGTTAAGCCTTAGCACATCCATAGAAATGTTCTGCAACCTACACTACCTACACTGAGTGAATGCCCAGGTGTTCGTGGACTAAAAAGAACAGCTTAATTTGTGGGCAAAATATAGACTTAAAAAAATGAGAGGAAAATTTAAAGGTGATTATTGCGATCAGTAGGCCAAAATCCATAAAATCCAGCAAAAGTGTTACAAAAGCAAACTGTTTCTTGACCAGTGTAATCAACAGGTTCTAGAACAATGCCAATATTTTTAGGACCTAGGGTGTCATGTATAAACGGTGCGTACGCACAAAAGTCCCTCAGGGCCTCAGACCATGCATATGGATGTTTCTGCTTGCTCTTGTAAATAAGTAACACCCCACATCAAAGCAGTGCTACTGTTTCTGTGTGGTTTCCCTTTCTTTTTTAGATTTGCATCCATGAAAGGGGTTTTATCAAATACTCAGAAATTAATTGCATATTGTTTACAAATTTGAGGCACTTGATTGTAATCAATCTGTAGCAATATAATGGTGCATGGAAAGGACAAACTATTACAAATACCTATGAATGTGCTTCTCTGTAATACACAGAAACTGTGTCACATTGTGCAAGTATGTAGTGTGCTACCTAATGTGGCACACAATTGTGGCTTGCCCGTACTTGAAGAGATGTGGTATGATGAACCTGACCCTGAACCACCAAATGATCTGCCTAATCGGACAGCATTGCAACTTTGTTTGAATGTAATTAGCAGAATGTAAAAACAGGCATTTTTTAACCAATTCATTTCATTTTTTTGCCAAAATCACATAGTACAGCTTTTATATTCCTTAGTCCGTTGGCCACATCTCTTACACAATTCATTATTGCATTTTGTGACTCCAAGACAGTGTTCATCAGCACATGGAAAGATGGTCGCCCGGAGGTTTCTGAGGCAGGGGTGTGTGTGCAGCAAGTGCCTGAAGATGTGCTCAGACAGCAGCACCATCACCCCCTGAGGTCACTTTTTGTAATTTTGTCTGAAACAGAATAAACAGTAACACTGCATCTGCTACCTGCTTGTTTGTCTTATTAAACATGCAAATTATTTACATGAGTATGGATAATGGTAAGTGAAAAAAAATTAAAACTCACCTTCACCCGCGGTGATGTCACAGTCCTCCTCACCTGTCAATAATTGCTTGCTGCTAAAATAGTGTCAGCCCTGGAATTCTTCTACCTCCTCCAGTAGTGTGGACACTCAGAAGGTGGGCTGTGACTTGATTTTTTTTTTGACTTTGATATTTGACCACTTCTTTTATATTTCAGGTACTGTGCAGCTTTCTGAACTTGAACTTTTGAGTGTCCCCATCATGCTGTGCCACTCCGTATATTTCCTTTTATTACTTACACAACTGCTTAAGCCACCAAATAACATGTTTTTCCTTGCCTCCACTTCTCTGAGAAGAGGCCCCATTTTGCATTTGCTGAAATTTTTCTTTTTTGTCTTTTAGCAAAACACTGAATGGAAGTGGCTATTTATATTGATTTGCATATTCAAATAGGTGAAATTCTGGGAGGAGTCAGGGTGGAGATTTAGGCACATGCATGTGCATTAAAATACATGTTGATTGGGATTTATAAAGGGAAAGTGAGTAGAACTTTGCTTACGCACATTTTTATGCATCTGAATTTTTTTTTTGCCTATGCACATTTCTAGTTTTTGTCTGTACACCATGTCTTAGTGTGAATTCTAAGCAAGGCCCCATGTCATTTATTCTGCAAAGTTTTAAAGTGATGTAGTAATTTTGTATATATTGTGTCATGTTTCTGATTTTCTCTCTAGTAAAAGCTATAGATGATCGTAGAGCATCTATATCAATTTCTTTATTCCATGCTGTTGTTAACCACATGGAGGGCATTTTGAAAAGTTGTTTGCAGCTGTTTTACTATTCCCAATATAATTATGTTATTGCCTTTCAGTGCATGTTGTTTTGCAAGAATTACTCATAAACGCATTAAAGTCACTTCAGTTTTTTTTTGTCTGCCGCTTCCTGACTCACCAGTACCAGAAATATGATATACCATTTGATTCTTCTTGATGTCTAGTTCCCACCCAATTTCTATCCCGTTAGACCCAAAAACCTCACATTGTTAGTCCATTTTTGGACCACATTTTGTGTAGGAAATTATAACTTTACGTTAAAGAGTAAACTAATTGCTGTCTTCTCCAAAAACGTACTTGAAGTTTTGCATGCCACATTACCAACCTGAGGGGTTCACCCCATAACAGGATATAAGTGATTAAAGTTAAACATTTTAACAAAACATTTATATTGTAGCCTGCTTAATCCACACCAGAGTCATGGCGTTGTAGGATTGAGGGTTGGAGTCTATCCCAGTTAGCATAGGATACAAGGCAGGAAAAAACCACGGACAGGGTGACAGTTTATGTCAGGGTGAACACGCACACACATACACACAAGGGCTAACTTAGAGTTTCCAATTCACTTAACCTGCATGTCTTTAGACAGTGGGAGGATAACAGAGCACCTGGAGGAAACCCATGTAGACACAAGGAGAACATGCAAACTCCACGCAGGGATGACCCGGGATGCAAACCTAGTCTCCTTAATGCAAGGTAGCAACACTACCATTGTGCTGCCCTTCAAAAAAAGGGGATCAGTAATACGCAATTTTGAGGTTGCACATCATGAATATGATAATATTTTTGACATTTTACTAGTACTCCTAGCCTTCTAAGAGCCACTCCTAGAAGGTTAAAATGACAAATTTCAATCATAAGCTTGGAATATGTAATTTTTAACTATTTCAAGGTCAGTGATTATAAATAATGATTTGATTTTTGATCCTTTACAGGGATCTAGCCCTCTATGAATCTCTATCAAAGGGTGAAAATAAAAAAAAGATGCATTACAACAGAGTATACTTAGACTTTAAACATTTATATTAAAAAACATAATTCAGACTTTTATCTAGTTGTATTTAATATCCTATGCCTATTCCCAATAATTAGAATCTATCTATGTAGGATTAAAAAGAAAAAGAAAATTCTTAGTAAACAATAATTTTTGAGAGAAAACAGTATTTCTTCATATTTTTATTTACTGATACACGAGTTTGAATGTCACTCTGTCATGCCAATGTTAAGACCAATATCTTCCTGTGGTATCAAAGTGTGAACTCCTGCTGTTCTTTAGCTTCCATGTGTGGATGTCAGTTTCAAGTCTCAAAGTCTGTAGTTATTTTGAAAAAGGCTAAGACTATTTAGTATTTTGTATACTGTAGTACACTTCATTACAATAGTGTATTTAAATCTCAATTTGGTAAAATGTACAGCACTCAATTAGTTAAATTTATAATGCAATACAACATTTTAGATTGTCTTCCTTTTTTTGTCATTCTGACGTGTTCAGACCGTAGTGCGTGTGTATATATATTTATTAATTTATTTAATTAGCTTCTATAAAAAAGCCAAATTTCCCCCAGGGACAAATAACATTCTATCTAATCTAATCTAACACAACAAAATATGATATACTGTATATTACATACCATATATTTACTGTGTACATAAATACATAAGCAATACTACATCATTCTTTAAAAGCAATTAAGTACAAAAACAATATTTATTTTAAATATTTATTTTAAAATTAAGTACATAAACAACATCAATACTGATGCTCTGTGCAAGAGAGGACAGAGCCGACTATACTTCCTTAGAAGGCTGGCGTCCTTCAACATCTGCAATAAGATGCTGCAGATGTTCTATCAGACGGTTGTGGCGAGCGCCCTCTTCTACGCAGTGGTGTGCTGGGGAGGCAGCATAAAGAAGAAGGACGCCTCACGGCTGGACAAACTGGTGAGGAAGGCAGGCTCTATTGTAGGCACGGAGCTGGACAGTTTGACATCTGTGGCAGAACGACGGGCGCTCAGCAGCTCCTGTCAATCATGGAGAATCCACTGCATCCACTAAACAGTGTCATCTCCAGACAGAGGAGCAGCTTCAGCAACAGACTGCTGTCAGTGTTCTGCTCCACTGACAGACTGAAGAGATCGTTCCTCCCCCACACTATGCGACTCTTCAATTCCACCCGGGGAGTAAACGTTAACATTATACAAAGTTATTGTCTCTTTTACCTGCATTTTTATCACTCTTTAATATATTTTTTTCATCAGTATACAGCTGCTGGAGTATATGAATTTCCCCTTGGGATTAATAAAGTATCTATCTATCTATCTATCTATCTATCTATCTATCTATCTATCTATCTATCTATTTACCATATGTGTTCCTTAATTGGTAAAAATATTACAGGTGTCCACATTCAGATGCCACAGCATAACACAGGTTATTAAGATGTGTAAATATACACATACACACCAGTGAATCAACACAAAAGCAGTGAAAATATTTCTATTCTAAAATAATTTAAATATTTAGTGAGAAGATTATTACTCCAGACTTTCAATTTTGTTTTTCGGAGTATTTTTACAATTTGCATCCTTATACGTGAGGGTTCTGTATATAATGAGTTGTACAATCTGTTCTTGCATTTTGCCTTGAGAGTTGTGGCATTCTGCATCTGCACTTATGTAGTTAGGAGCGCTGTGCAAGAGCAAAGTATTTTGTATTATTCTATTTTATTTTTTAGGTGGATAGATTGACCAACTAGCTCTTTGAAGTGGATTACTTAAGTTCGGTTTTGTGCATTGTATTTACCCCATTTTTGACACTAATGACTAATTTTTGACTAATATTCTAAACATTTATATTTATTTGCTTAGCAGGCGCTTTTATCCAAAGTGACTTACAAAAGAGGTAAGCAATTGAGTAATATTAGGCTAAGGCTTGCTTGTTCATTAAGTGTAATAGCACGGGTAACAAAAGTTGATTGCCACAAGTGGAAAGATGTAATAACTCAAAAGTACATCTACAATCATATATTGCAATCACTAAAGTAATTAAACTTAAACAAATTGCATTGGTTACCCGTGTCATTCAGAATTGACTTTAAAATATTACTAATGGTTTATAAAGACTTAACCAATCTTGCTCCATCCTATTTTTTAGAATGCCTGTCCCCCTACACTCCAAGTTGCAACGTTAGATCATTGAATAATTCCAAGAGCCAAGCTTAAAAGAAGTAGTGAGGCGACCTTTTGCTGTTATGCACCTAAAATCTGGAATACTTTACCTATAGAAATTCACCAGGCTAATACTGTGGAACATTAAAAAAAACTGCAAAAAACTCATTATTTTAATAAGCTTTTTCATAGCTATATTTTAGTTGGATTCCTAATAGACGGTATGGGCATAGAAGTATCATATTCTTCAGGGATCCACAATCTATTCTAATACCCACTATTCTCTGCTATTTTTTCTGGTTCTTCTGTGGTAGCGATCTGTGCCACAACCAGCTTATATAAGTATCATGCAGCCCCTTGAAATGATTTAATGAAGGCAGTTGACCACGAGGCCAACTTCATCAAATTCCTGCAGATTTTGTTTTGTTATTTTCTCAATCCTAACTGAATTTTTTTCTTTCCTCCCAGCCATCTGACCTTGCCTTTTTTGCTGTTACTTAATTCTTTAATAGTATTGCCTAACCTTAATTATTTTTCTTTTTTTCTACTTTCTCTTTGTCATCTTGTAAAGCACTCTGAGGTACATTGTTGTATGAAAATTGCTATATAAATAAATGTTGTTGTTGTTGCTCTCTTTCTCTTTGCTGCATGATCCTTGTCAGTGCTGTGCTGCTGCTTCCTCAACTTGCCTTCAGCTATATTTTGCCACTTCATAGGGAAAAGGCATTACACATTCTGGCCCAACAGTTTAGATGCTGAAGTTCCCTTCTTGAAGTAAAGGCTTCTCAGCCTCATCAGACTATTGACACGTAGCTTTGGCTTGACAGAATTCTCTGAACTTGTCATTCTCTCCTCTTTTTTCTTCTTCTCACTTCTAAGATGGGGCACTTGTGGTTTTAAAGGAAGGTTGAATCCTCTCCTGTTTGGATTAAAGTCACTTTAAATCTGTGTATTCTAATAGGCAAGATCAGTGTCTTCTAATAGGCAAGTTCTTCTGTCTGTCTTAGATGTCATCCCTTGAATTATAGGATGTTGTCCAGTGCAACTCCAACTTACACCTTTGTTATCAGGTAAAGTCCAGGCAGATTCTTGTACAAGATGGAGTTCAGTCACTTAGTTTGGAATGCACGTGGGGTTTTTGTGAACCTGGATGATTGCATCCCTATTAAACCTACTTTGTTAAAAAGCCTGATGTGCCACTAAAGCCTACCAGAAAGGGTAATGCCACTTTGTTCTACACTAATAAAAGTGGCCACATCACCATCTAAAGGAACTTTATGAAGTGAAGTTCACAGTTAGACAAGGTAGAATAGCATCCATTTCCAGCAAGAATAAGGCTTGGAAATCATAATCAGTACTTTTAAATTTTATATAATTTAAATGTAAAATACCAAAAATAAACTAATTAGTAAAAAAAATAATTGGTCTTTAAGAGCAGTGTTATGTGTGAATGGCAAATTAATTTTTTTACATTCTGTATATTCATTCATGTATATGCTGATACAGGGTAACAAAAACTTACATAATAGATGCAATATGAATAAAGTAATGAAAAAAATGAAAATAGTATAAAGTTTTCCATTTCACATTTATATTTAACATGAAACAGGTTGTAAAGGAAGAATGCTGCTACAGGCAATAAAGATCAACAATTAGTTAGATGGACATCATTTAGGTCTTTTCAGAAATGTTTTAAAAACATTTTATCAATCCTGAGTTTAAAACAAAATTTTCTTTTCTTGTTTCATAAAAGTGTTTCAAAACTATGGTCCCACATTGCATGTGTAGAATAATAGTCCCTACTTGGCATAGTAAATGTGAATGTGTGTGTGCATGCAGACACTGGTTCACAGTCAGGCACACTTTTGTGACTGCTTTGCTGATAGGTAAGGAATTTCCAATGTTTAGGCAATAGCTGCTGTTAGAAAAAAAAAAGCAAGGAAAATGTCCATGATTTGCCCCGATGTCAGTTCAAAGCAAAAATGTGTTACACTGAACATGTCATATTTTAAAAGGTTGCTCAGATATATTAAACTCTGTGATGTAAAATGGTAACGCATTCATGCACACACTCCTCTGGGCATGCTACAATGTCTGATCTGGGTCTTACTACTTTTGTCTGGGAAGAATTCAGGAAAATAAGCTGTACTTCTGTGTTGATTGTTTGTTCTAGAAAGGGCACAACATTTTCAACATTTCATTGACTTTTTTCTCCACATAGTTTGGAAACAAAAAAGACTGCATCTGATCAGTCTATGCAGATGGTTTGCAATTGTTTTTTTCATCAAAAAGATAAAAACGTCTTATCAATAGTCATAAATTTTTTGTTATTAGTATTGCACAGAGTTTAAGGTTGGTTTTGACTCAGTGCTGCACTGTACGCCCTTCCCTTATAAGGACCAAGCATTCGGCTGCCATGACTCCAACATTGGTTCGCACAACCTGCTTCATGGCATAGCTAATTCTAAAGATTGGAACTCAGTGGGCACAATGATTTTTTCTTATTGCTAGTGCATAGCGATTTGTTGCATTTTGGTTGTGGTTATTGTTCTGCCTGCATCTTTTGTTGTTTGATGCAGGGTGGTGCAGTGGTTAGCACTGTTGCCTCATAGCTCATGTCATGCTTTTTGGGAACAAATATCAGTTCCGCATAGTTATAAGATGATTCCTGAGTCCTGAAAGCAGCGCCCCAGCACACTGCTTTCCTGATCTAAGCTTTGTAGGATGTTCTGCCTCACTCAACCTACTTCTACTTCTGGAACAGGGTAGAAGCATTAGCATGCCTATTGTGCCAAGGAAAAAGAACCTTGAACCATATCCTCAGCTGCTGCTCAAACGACTGGGAAAGAATTGCTATCTGTGGTGACATGACCAAGTGTTCAAGGAGTTAGCTGGAACCATCTGCAATGCTAACATCAGGGGCCTTTAACTGACAAAGAACATTATCAGGTCTGTTATGGGAGGAGAGCTGTCCCAATCCCAGAGAAGGGCATCTGCTGGGAACCTTGCATCTGTATAGGACTGGAAGCAGATGACTGACCTAGGGAAGCAGTGGAAGGCAAAGAGTGAAAACGGCTAAGCATGATGACCTTATGGAGAAGTGTCACAGCCAGGGTGAATGGTCCTGTGCAAGTGATTGCAGGAGGGTTGCAGGAATTTTAATGGCCAGTCCCTCAGTCTACATTTTCCTGGGAGCGGCAGGGCTAAACAAAAGCTGGACCATCAACATCTAGACTTGGCAGAACATTCTTCTAGACAGCAGTGACCAGTAGATGTGAGCCTGTATTCATAAGTGAGCAACCAGACCAACAACATCTTTTTAAGAAAAATAACCAAGAGCTTTTTATTTATATGCCCTGAATCACGGTCTTGTGTTACACAATAATTTAATAATAAAATCAGTGCACTGACATACTCCAAAATATAATGTGCAGTTATGAATGAATAAAAATAAAAAAACAACAGTCTCAGGTTCTTACTTTCTTTACCCTCCCCAAAATTGCTCAAGGCAAAGTCACACCAACAGAAGTTAACCCCTTCACTAGTCCTCGCAGTCAGAGAATTCTATAGTCCCATACATGCCAGCAAATTTATAATGCTGTGTTCATCTCCTATTTCAACGGGGTCATCAATATTTCTGCACGCAAGCATTTGAATGAAACAGATCCATGGTCTTGTCTCCTCACCTGAACACCATTCAGGTAAAACCTCTTCCTGAAATCTCTCCAGGCCCTTGCACATCTTTCTCATTAACTAACATCTCACCTGTCACTCTCCTTTCACAGGCGACAGAGCACCATATATGAGAGAGCACCAACACAGTGTCAGCATATTCCATGGATGTATGTGAAGCCCAATAGGCCTCTCGGGCTCACACACACTCATCCACCACCTCCACCTAGGGAGCACTCCCATACAGTTGTTGAGCATTTCACGCTGGTACCCATCACTGCACCTGTGCAGCTGTCTAGCATTCTTCACCAACATCCACAATGCACTGCACTTTTTTCTTCCATTAAGTACAAAACTTTTCTTTATTTATTTGTAAAAGAAGGGTAAATTCATGCACCCAGTTAGAACATCAGAATACTCTAGATGAGACCATTCAGCCCAAAAAATCTTGCCACTCCTATCCACTTAATTCTCCCAAAATAACATCCAGTCTAGTTTTGAAGAACTCTAAAGTCCTACTGTCCACACAGGCCGTATCACAGGACATTTGGAGACAATATAATAACTAACTATAGCTGTTTAATTTTTGTATTGTTTATCCCAGTCCTCCTTAGACTTTGCTCCATATGCTCAAAATATGCCCTACCAAAGTTAAACTTAACAGTTTTGGTGTTTGCATCCTCACTCTTCTGAAACACTGAGAATTTTATTATACAGTATTATACTGTAGTCACCTGAACCTAGAGTTTCAATCACCTCTACACCCTTCGTTCTATGCTGATTATTACAAAATACTAAATCTAGACTGGATTTCCCCACACTTTTGCTTTAACATACTGTTTCTGGCCTCTTACAGAAGCTTTGTATTTCTCAGTTTTTCTTTTTTTGTTTCTGACTTTTTTACTAGTTACCAGTCTTATTTAAGACCAGAATTGACCTGGCTTCTGCTGTGTCAATGATTGTAGCCACTAGAAATCAAATAAATTTTAAATGGATCTTAATTTTACAGATGACTAGCAATTTACACAAACCCTGGAGTCATTCTGATGTATGTTCTGACCATAGTGTGTTTATTTATGTATTTACAAAAATATTCATTTCCTGAAACAGCTTCTATAATTATGATATAATGGCAATACCAGCTGGCTAAATAACAAAGATGGAGATGAGTATAACATAGAAGGATACATATCTTTAGGAAGGATGGACAGAACAGAAAGGTTTATGATAAACAGAATTTGAATGCAAGTCTTTTTCAATTGGATGATAAGCCCCAAATAGCCTGTCCTAAACTCCCTTCCCTAATTTAAACAATCCTTAACTATCCTATTTGAACAACTCCCCAACTCATTGATGCCCCTCTGATTAAGATGTAACCTGTCATGGTGGAACAGGTCTCATCTATTCCAAAAGGAGTTTGAATGCCCCATAAACCAATGCCATTCTACCCTACACCAAACTTTGAGCAAACGCGTTAAGCCTTCTGATCTCCTCAAACTTACCTGTACTGGCATGTGGCACAGACCTTAGCAGAAGACTACCTTGTCAATTCTGCTCCTCAGCCTGGCACCTAACTCTTTAAATTTGGCTTGCAGAACTGAAAGACTACCCATATGTATGTTATTTGTTCCAACATGGACAATGACAACTGGATCTACACACTTCTTCATCCTTACTAGGAAAACTAGCTTACTGAAGTCCTAAAGGTATTATTTCCTTATTCTATTGTCTGTTCTTGTGCCTGATCAATGTTTTCTCACTAAATTCCTCACTGAGATTAAAAGTTTTATTAAGATTAGAAGACTTAACACATTGCTCAGGCGAAGGGTAGAAGGTATAGATTTATGGAACATTGGTACTCCTTTTAGAACAGATGGGTCCTGTTCTGCCAAGACAGGTTATATCTGAACATGAGAGGCACCAATGTGTTGGGAAGGTGTATGAGAAGGTTAGTTGAGGATTGTTTAAACTAAGGTATGGGGAGGGGAGTGGGTGTTACAGGACAGGCCAAGTTTAGAACTGTACATGAAGGAGCAAACAATAATGTAAAAATAAAAAAATGCATAGTAATGTAAATTCTAACCCAAAATTTAAATACATAAATAAAAAAAAATGAGTAACACATTAAAAATAGCTTGCCTTAATGCTAGCGGTATCGGAAATAAACCAAGTGAGTTGGAATTGTATATAACAAAGCATAATTATGAAATTATAACAATAACAGAAACCTGATCCAAAAAAACTGGGGAATGAGTATAACATACAGGAATACACATTTTTTTGAAAGGGCAGACAGAGCAGAAAAGTAAGTGGGGTTGCTGTTTATGTCAAACAGAATTTAAATGCAAGTCCTCTTCAGGTGGATGATGAGCCTCATCTTAGTGAGGACATGTAGCTTCGCCTGGAAAACATTAAGGAAACAGGTCTTATTTTAGGAGCACATTACAGACTGTTCAATGCAGACAATAATTATAATGCACATCTTTTTAGTAATACTAAAAAGTCAAATTAACAGGGGGATGTACAGTCATGGGAAACTTTACCAAAATATTAACTGGAATAACACTACAAATAGTGGGGCACACATTTTTAGAAGAAATCATGAGTGTTTCTTAACAGAGTATGTAATAGCACCAACGCAGAGGGAAGTCTATCAAGATTTAGTATTTTGTAATAATCAGGGTAGAATTGAGGGTGCAGAAGTGATTAAACCACTTAGGTCAAGAGACCATAATATAATTCAATTCTCAGTGTTTTGGAAAAGTGCAGGTGTAAAGATTAAAATTGTTAAGTTTAACTTTAGAAGGGCAAATTTTGACCAGATGTTGGCAAAGTCTAAGGAGGGTAGACTGGGATAAGATTTTAAGTGTGAAGACAGTCAAGGAACAGTGGGTTAATAAAGAGTTGGAAAAAGAAGCTGCAATAAAAAAACAGTTATATAAGGTGTATAAGACTAATGACTCCAATGTGAATCGTTAGGGCATTTGAGAATATGAAGGAAACCATTAAGAGGGAAGCTAAAAGGCAGTTAACAATATAGAATAATAAAACAGATAAAGTGAAAGATAACCCTAAGCGATTCTTTCAATATTTTAGTAGTAAAAGAATAGTCAGCAATAGTAAAGGGGAATTTGAAAGTATAGCCAATGAAACAGCAGATGTTCTAATCTTGCATTTTTATGAGGTCTTCAAATGTGAGGAAGAAGATAACATCCCAGCGGTAACAGGGACCATGAAGAAGGTACTAGGTGACTTGGAAATTGTGGAGGGAGAAGTACTGCTTAGATAAATATGCTGAAATCAAACAAATAAACCTCACACTAAAACATGGCATACAGACAAAACTGGAAATGTGCATACACACAAAAATCCAGATGCATAAAACTGTGCGAACGCCAAGTGGAGGCAAGGAAAAACTTAATATTTGTTGGCTTAAGCAGGTAAATAAGCAATAAAAGGAAGTTGATCGAGTGATACAGAGTAGCGGAGACAGTCGATAGTTCAAGTATTCAGAAAGTCACCCAGTGCCTGAAGTAAAAAAGTGCTCAGATATCAAAGTCAATGTGAAAAAACAAGTTCGCAGCCCACCATCTGCTTATTCTGTTTCAGACAATATTACAAATGCTGACTCCCATGCCTGCTCTCACACCTCTGCCTCAGGATCTGCTAGGCGACCATGCGGTTGTACGCTTAGAGACTGGAGTCACAAAATGCAGTATTGGATGCTTTAAGAGATATGGCTAATGAACTAGAGAATATAAAGGCTGTACTATGTGATATTGACCACAAATTAAATGAATTGGTTAAAAAATAATGCTGCATTCGATTACATCTTTTCCATTCTGCTAATTACATTGAAATAAAGTTGTAACGCTGTCTGATTTGGCTAATCATTTGGTGGGTGAGAGTCACAATTGTGTGCCACATTATGCAGCATGCTACACGCATGCACAATGCGACACACTTAATATGAACTAAAGAGCAGCACATTAATAGAGTGTAAATGCTTTCTATTTACATAAGCAAATTTATTGTCTGAAAGTGCCTTTAAAGTGTACCATTGGTGCCAAGTGCCAAATTGCATAGATTCTCTACTCTTTACATGGATGAGGTAACTCACTGTCTTTAAAGGGACTGCTTGCCTTTTGCCACAATAGTTGGAAAAAGGAGCATGTGACAGTGCAGAGTTGCCATTTTTATAGGCCTTCTGCTACAGATGATGTAATGCCAACTCATGCTTTTGGTGAACCTTCCCTGGCTGATGTAACTTGTCCAACACCATTGTAATAGCAATGTGCATGCAGTTGACCACTCAGATTACATTTGGAAAACTGGACATTGCTGAGACTTGAGCTTTGATGTTTCCCAGGCCACAGTGTAAGGAAATATTCCTTATCTGGATGACAAGCGGATAATACTATCTTATACAGCTGACATAGCACGACTCAGTGATGACTGAGAAATACCCAATTGGTCAGCAAGTTCACGTTGAAAAAAAAACGAAGAGTGGACAGAACTTGCAAAGGAGCAGGTAGAGCACAATTCCCCAAAGTTCAGTTCAGCACACAGCCCCAAGAGTTATTGCTCTTGGAAATCGAAATCGACTTAGAAGCCAGTCATTATCATCTATAAATATTTGTTATCTTATAATTCTTCCATTTACAATGTCTTCTAACAACGCAGAAGCAGCTATGGCAGTTGGAATAGTTTGGCCATTCTGTGCACCATTATTTTGTTACAGAGTGATTACAATCAAGTGAATGAAATTTACTAATGATATGCAATTAATTTTGGTGTATTAGATACATCCTGTGTCATGGATGTGAATATGATAAAGAAGGGAAACAACACAGAAACAGTGGCAATGCTTCAATGCAGAGTGCCACCAGTTTGCAAAACCAAGCAGAAAAATGCGTACACAACGTGTGAGGAAGTTGTGAAAATGTGCATGGCTTTAATCAAAGTTTAAACTTTATACATCTCGAAATGTGCATGGAAATGGGCATACACAAGATTTATATATGAGGCCGCAGGACCAGATAGTATTTATTCTAAAGTTCTTAAAGAGGTTAGCAAATACATATACTATATAAACCCTCAATGTATATTTTTAGGAATTCATAGCACACGGAGAAATTGAAAGGACTGGAAAATGCCAAATATTATCCCGCTATAGTAAAAGAACCCTTTTCAGATCCATCTTACTATAGGCCAGTAAGCTTATTGAAGATCATAGGTAAATTAATGGAAAGAATTATTAAAGGAAAGATTGAGAGACATCTGGAAAGAACAAGAGTTTTACTTAAAAGTGTTCATGGGTTTAAAAGAGGAAGGTAATGTTTTACCAACATTCTGGAATTCTATGAGGAAGCAATAAAAATATATGACCAAAGTGGAGCATATGATATTATTTATCTTGAGTTTTAGAAAGCATTTGATAAGGTGCCACATGAGAGGTTGGGCATCAAACTAACCGAAGTGGGAGTTCAAGATGATGTTTGTAAATGAGTAGAAAATTGGCTCAGACACAGAAAGAAAAGGGCAATGGTGCAAGGAACCTTATCAAAATTAGCAAATGTTGAGAGTGGTGTTCCACAGGGGTCAGTGCTAGGGCCGCTGCTGTTTTTAATAAATATTAATGATTTGGATAGGAATACAAGTAACAAGCTGGCTAAGTTTGCAGATGATACCAAGATAGGTGGATTGGCAGATAATTTGGAATCCGTTAAATCATTATAGAGGGACTTGGACAGCATACAGGCTTGGGTAGATTCGTGGCAGATGATGTTTAATGTCAGTAAATGTAAAGTATTACACATAGGAAATAAAAACATTAGGTTTGAATGCACAATGGGGTTCTGAAAATCAAAAGTATTCCAAAGAAGGATTTAAGAGTTGTAGTGGACTCAATGCTATCAACTTCCAGACAGTGTTTAGAAGCCGTTAAGAAGGCTAACAGAATGTTAGGTTATATAGCATGATGTGTGGAGTACAAGTCCAAGGAGGTTATGCTCAAGGAGCACTTTATCAATCCTTCTATCTAGGACTTTGGAGAGTATCTTAACATCATTATTCAAAAGTGAGATTGGTCTGTATGATGCACATTGTAATAAGTCCTTATTTTGTAAATGTTGATAATAAAAGGGGAGCTAGCTTAATTGAGAATTTTTTATGAAGTTCAGCAGGGTAGCAATCAGGGCCTGCTGCTTTCCCACTCTGAAGTGAGTTTATAGCATCTAGTAATTCTGATTTATCAATTCCTCTGCAATGAGAGTATCTAGTTGTGGTATCTGTAATACATCCATAAATTCATTAGGTTGTGTATTGTCTTCTTTAAACTGAGAAGAATATAAGGACTTATAGTAGTCTCTAAATATGTGCATTATTTTTTTATGATCAATGATTTTGTCTCCGTATCGGTTGGTAAATGCTGGGATTGCATTGCAAGCTTCCTGCTTGTGGATTTGTTGAGCTAAAATCTTATTAGCTTTTTCTCCGTGTTCATAGTAATGGTGTCTTGATTTAAAAATTATTTTGTTTCTTTAGTTGTCAAGAGGTTGAGTTTTGAATACAGACCCTGTCGTTTCCTATGAAGTGCTTCATTTGGTCACCTGGCGTGTTCTTGATCTATTCTGGTATTTTCACTGATTAGCTTTGATACCTTCTTGGTTTCCAATTTATTTTTGTGGGAAAGATATGAGATAATCTGTCCTCTTAAGAAAGCCTTCAGAGTTTCCCAGAGTATTCCTGGAGAAGCCTCCGAGGATATATTTGTCTCTAAAAAAAAATCAATTTGCTTGGATATAAATTCTGTACAGTTCTCGTCTGCTAATAAAAGTGGGTTAAGATGCCATCTGCGAGATGAGTATGTAGGGCATAATGATTTTAGCTCCATGATCAAAGGGGTGTGGTCGGAGATAACAATAACATTGTACTTACAAGATTTAATCGTAGGCAAGAAATTATTATCTATAAAAAAATAATCAATTCTTGAGTAGCAGTGATGCACTGGTGAGTAGAAGGAACATGCTCTTGAGTTTAGGTTTAGAAATCTCCAGGGGTCTGATAAGCTGTGATCAGTTACAAACTGTGTAATTGTTTTTACATTGTTAGACGTCATTGCCCCTGTGGCAGGAGACCTATCTAGGTCTGAATTTAAAACACAAAGTCCCCAGCCATTATAATTTTATGAGTGTTCACATTGGGAATGGATGCAAATACATTTTGGATGAAGTCCCTATCATCTACATTGGGTGCATAGATATTTATCAAAATCACTTTACAGTTAAATAAATTACCCATGACAATCACATATGTCCTCCGGGATCAGATACTACATCTGTTACTACAAATGTTATTGTTCTATGTACAAGAATTTTCACACCTCTAGTTTTCTTTGGATTGGTTCCTGCCTTGTGCCCTGTGTTGGCTGGGATTGACTCCAGCAGACCCCCGTGACCCTGCGTTCGGATTCAGAGGGTTGGAAAATGGATGGATGGATGGATAGTTTTCTTTGTAAAGCTGGAATGGAATATTTGGCCAGTCCAGTGTCTGTGCAGCTGAAACTGATTCTTGCTTAATAAGTGGGTCTCCTGTAAAAATACTATTTTAGTGTTTAGACATGTTAGGTGAGAGAATACTTTCTTTCTCTTTAATTTGTGATTCAGCCCTTTAACATTCCAGCGCACAAAGTTAACTGTTTGGTCAAGAAGATATTGCTTCTGAACTTTTGCCGTCATTTTGTAGTCTTAACTTAAAATAAGACAGCTTTGACCTTAATTTCCAGTTTTCCCAGAAGTTATTGCCATGAAGCTTAATGTTACGTTGGTACTTATAAGGGTTAAAAGGATAGATTAGATAAAGCTTGCTCTCTGTCTCTACCCCCCCCTAGTCCCCCCACCACCACCATTTTGCCTTCCCACGTGAGGCTATACCACACTTCACAATGTCCGAGTCCTCCGACATACCTAAAGACAGAACACATCCAAAACAAAACAAGCTGCCCAGCAGCAGCATATAAAGATCACAACAGAAATATATATTGACAATACAGTCCAAATACTATAAGCATAAAATATAATCTTAAACAGTCTTGAGAGAGTAAACCCAGGGAATGATGTTATACTGTAGCCCAGGATAAGCATAGTAAGCCCTAATGCAATAAACCAAGGGTATGATGTTAAATAGCATCCTTAAAAAAAAAAAAGTACAAACACATACATATACAGTATATAAATGCATATAATTATAATTGAAACATAAAAAGTGTCAGAGAAGTAAATAGGATGTATAATTATGGTACCAGTATCATTGCAGTTGGATCAAACAGCCGGTAAAATCTTTTTTTGCCATGCCAGAACAGAATGCGACCCATGATCGTGTTTCAAAGAAGTGTCGGGATCAGTTTTTTTAGCTCTTTTACTGCTTCCTCCGTAGAAGTAAAAATGTTGAGCTTGCCTAAGATGTGAGGTGTTGTGATCACTAAAATTTGTTTCTTATGTTTTTGTGCATGCAAAAGTGACAAAATAATTTAGCAATTTCAATCATATCAATAAATAAAGGGCATAAAACACACTACTTTTTCAGTATTGAAGCTATTTGCACATTTTTTTTTACTCTCCACTCTTACATGCCAACAATTTGCATGTTGCTGATGATTATGCAACTTTTACTGTGATTGGAGCTAAGAGATTGGGCTGTGGTGGGGTTTAGAGATGACAACCCAGAAGTGGCGTAACAGAAACATTGTTATAGAGATACAATAGATAAACAAAGACACAACATTTGCCAACCAATGTGATTGCTTAAACATACACTCAAGATCAATAAAGAAGAAGAATTGTTACTTTCAACAGTACACAAAATGATAATGCAGAATTTAACATTTAGTAGCATCCGTACAAGTAACACAATTTAAAATGATTATAGCTCTAAGAATAAAAGTATTCTTAAATCTGTTGCTTTTTACCTTTGGAAACCTAAATCTGCGGCCTGGTAGCAACAGATGGACTTTAGAGCAAAGAAGATGGCTACTGCCTGACATAATTGAGTTGGCTTTCTTTCTAACCTGTTTGCAATACATTTCAGTGATAGACATCTGCTATAAACAAATAATTTTTTATAATGTTGTTAAGATGATTTACTGTATATTCTTGATGCTGAGGTTGCCAAACCAAGAGAAAACAGCAAATGTAACAATGGTTTCAATAAAGGACTTATAAAAAAGTGTCATTATGGTTTTGTCCACTAAGAAAGAAAAGGTGTGATGTGTTAAGATCATAGTTTAGTTTGTTATCAATGATTGTTCCCAGATATGTATATTGTTCTACCATCTCCACTGTCTCCTCCTTTAATTAAAGTTGATACAGTGGATGGTAGAGAGCACCTGAACTCCTCAACCATATCTATTGTACAAACTCACGGAAAATAGGTCCATGGTTGTCTTCTTTATCTTGCGGAAGACTAAGAAATATATAATCGTCTGCAAATTTCAGTATATGTCTATCCTTGTGCAAACTCCTGTAGTCATTTGTATACAGGATAAACAAAAGAGGGAGGGCAGGGGAGTTTCACTAACTGCATACTGAATGGATTTGCCATTAGAAAGAACATAAAATTCAGATGAAATCTGGCCTACTTTTGTGTACTGGTGTGGAATGTTACCTTAATATAGCTGCTTTAAGCAAAGAGGCTTACTAGTTCAGCATAAACAGAATAAACAGTTAAGCTGCACCTGTGGCAATTGCCAAAGCAGGTGCCCTCTCACCACACTACTTTAATCAGAGATTTCCCTCCTCAGCTGCTAACCCCAATGGAATTATGGCAGTCACCCACACCAGATGCTCTTAACAGTGTAATTTGACCCAATGAAACAGTATAAAATCAATATTTTTAAATCAAAATTAATAAAAGCACAGTGAAACAGATTGTAGCAAAAGTAGGAAATACATTTCCTAACATTTTAAGTCTTCTTTCAAATATATTTGAAAAAGAGTCTTATTAAAAATACTTAAGATTGTTGTTCAGTCTGGTGAGGTCTTGCAGATTTCTTTGTATTCTGTTTACTTTCATTGTCTTCTTGTCTGCTCTTCTTGCTTTTTCTCTCTCCTGCTCTGCTCTTCCTTTTATGCTCCACATGCATTCCAAATTTAAAGGCCTAACTTCATGCTGAATCAACATGAGGCCTGGCAATAATAGTAGTCACCATGCCCGTTCTGACTTAATGAGGCTGTATGTCTCTAAAAGGTATAGTATTCCTTTAAGATTACATGCTTGTTCATGTATGGAAGATTTTCAAGCAGACTGGACACTGGAGGCTGTGGAGCCGCTGAGAACTGCAATTGTGTAGTAGTACCTTGTGTCATCTGCCATAATGTCCTGCAATAAGAATTGTGCCTCTGCTTAGGCAAACCACACCGCGGCTTGCTGTTCCTAAAACTCCATTAACTTTAATGCCACCACGTTGGCAGACATGTCTAATGTAACTCTGGAATCATCCAAGAGCTTCGGGGTCACCACTGTAGAGCCCTGCAAGAGAAGAAATACTCCAGACAACAGTTTCTCGATGCAGGCAAAAACTACTGAATTTTATTATTGAATGTGCTTAAACTATATACATATCTGTTGCCTCTCCACTCATCACCTCGCTTCCTCCCACACCGCAGTGCAAATGAATTATGTCTTTACATAGCCACAGTGCCTCCAGCTGCTACACATTCTCCCTTATTTTTAATTTTTTTTCTTTTGATTTTATTAAAATAATAAACTGCCAAATATTTTTTTAATTTTTACCCATGCTGTTGGCTCTCCTCTCTTTCTCTCAAGTGAGTGTTGAATTTTGTTTTGTTAAGTTTTGTCACTTTTTGATGCTGATTTCTCCTTTAAACTTTCTGTTGGTTTTGATTATGACGTCATTTGTAATTAAGATTGTTAAGACTGACTTGATTGTATGCAATGTTATTTTCGTTGTTGTATAAGTTTGACTTGATAATATGGAATGTTACTTTCTTCAAATAAAATTTAAAAAATTCATAGGAACACTGATGCACACCAAAGGACAGAATCCCAGGGACTGATCAATACTTTATACATAGTGTGTGTTCTCTTTTCATCTGAAAACACATATACTGTAATTCAACTCTTTGTGTCTTTTTAAAAGTGATGAGATGATACATTGTGTATTATACGAAAAATGCATAAATGAACAGGTAAGAAAAGTGGCTTACAATCAAGTAGGGTGCCATTTCTAATTTTTGTATATCTTCAAGTCACACAAGTATTCTTATTAATGTGGCTATGACAGTAAACGAAGGAGATAGGAACAGTGTTATACAAAATTGGATTTACCTAAGGAACCATTTTGTTTTGCAACAGTCCTAATGAACATAATAATAAAGTCTGCATTTGAAAATGCCTATAGCATAGTGCATTTCTAGATAGAATACAGTTCTTACTTGAAATGTGTCACACCTCTCAGAAACATAATGCAGCATCTGGGAGACTTGAAATGCTATACAGTATGTACAGTTTCATAGCTAGCTATTTTTAAGAAATGTTCGGTGTAACACTGCATTATTGAATGTGACATGACACACATCAGGAATCAAGTCTTCTGGAACATTTTAAAGTAGTATTTTAGGCCTGTGATTGCGTTTAAATGTATTCATGATAGAAGGAGCAGGTTTAGAAGACCTCAGTTATCTGTTGCAGCTGTGGACAGTGCCAGCCAAGCCTGTGTGTTATCTGTAGAAACTGATAAAACTGGCATTAGTTTTCTGTTGATAAGGTGGCCATGCAATAGTATTCCTGATGACAAGTGATACCATTAAAATGAACATTTAGAAAAATAAGAGTAAAATATGAGAAAGGAAAAACTGAAATACATGAAACTGCACTGGCAAAATACTGTAGATAATTCCGAATCAAGGGATAACTGAAACATTGTAACTGGGAAAATGTTTATGTAAATCAACAGGCATAATGAAACTAAAACATTTTTATAATGTGTTAGATTATATATTTGCCTTCAGAATGATAAGAAAGCAAAGTCCTTTTGAAATTTAAGAAAAAAATCTGCTAAACAATTTTGAACGGGAAGGAAAAAAGTAATTAGGCTCTAAGAAGAAGAACAGTGACAGCAGATATTATGAAAACATTTTATTTAAAAGTTTGGCAACAAAAGAAATTTATTATGGACGATGGAAGTAAAGTTTTCCTTGTGTGTGCTGAATTGAGAGCATTATTAACAGCATGACTTAAAATCAGGTAGATGACAATTGAAAACGGGTAAGTTTTAACAATATATACTGTACATCATTTCTAAACTGCAGTATAAGAAAAAAAGTCAAACTTTCCAACTAACACAAAAAAGTTGGTTGTAAAATTACTTTTCATTATTTGACACAGTGTCTTTGTCAGTTCATACCTGGAGTGGATTCCTCTATCTATGCATGCATTTTCTGAACTAAGTTATTTGGGAACAGCTTCTGGTGCAAGAGTAGGAATCAGTTCTGGACTGATTCCTGTCTTCCAGCATCCTGGAGAATAAAGGGCAGAGACAATTTGTGCAGCAAATATTTCAATATTATCCAACTATATAGATGACAGTCAATTTGTGTAAATGGATAAATATGTCTGAATGTTCCACACCTGTTAATATTGATATTAAAGTAAATGGGCAATATAAAGTTGCCTTTGGAGACAAATGGTTACACACAAAAGAAGTATGTGCATAGGATCCCTTTGTTTATTTCTACCATTGAAAGACTTCCACCAGCAGCTCCTTCATTTAATGCTATTATTTTAACATTTTGGGAAATGTGTTTGCCAGCCAGAATCAGCCCAATTAAAGGATTATTAGTAGGTAGTATCAACACTATAAGGGATAGTACAAGTTTTAGCATTAATGGGACTAAGTGTGAAGGATCTACTGCCTTATGTCCTATTCCAGATAATTTGCTAAAAATAACTAAAACAAGTAAACAAAGCTTATGGGAGGTATTAATAGTACTTTATGAATAGGAACACTTGGCACTGGAGTCTCTAACTTCATTAGCATAGAGGAGACACATAACAAAGTAACATCTGTAGGTAATTACACAGATCAGATGGAACATGGAAAATGGAAATCACTGTGGTATTACAACAACCTTGTTACAACAGCTGACCGAGGTAGTAACTATACCACGACAGAGATGGAGTGCCTCATGTAGTGAGTGGCTGCAAGTATACAGTATGTGAATTGGAAAATTCAGATGCAAACCAAGAATCCCAGCTGGTGGCAAAAGATATTTAACATCATTAAAGAAGCTTAGGTACGACCCTTGCCGCTCTGAAAAAGGCCAGTGTCTTAAATTAATGATAGTAGTAATGATGTCTTCCAAAATAAGGACTGACATCTACTGTTCAACTCAAATACTGCGCATCGTTAGTGGAAACCAGTGAATGTAACCTACTATAGACCATGGCTGGATTAATCAACATGGCGATTTTATGAATATGTATGATAAATGGGAGAATTTGTATCCTATCTCTGGTCTTTCATTTACAAACACTGGCTTTGGAGAATGTCATTGGCAATTTAAAAAAAGCTATTTTTGGCGTTTTTGAAATAAATGCCACTTGCTGTTACCAATGGTACTATACAGTGGTGTGATTGTAGACAAAATGAAGCACCAGGTACATTTTGTAAAAGTAATGCAGTGAGCCTTTATTGGGTAGAAGGGAATCAAGCTATAAGTTTAATTAAGGAATAGCAGTGGTATTGGTCAGCCAATACTGATAGTGTTCAAATGACACATTTAGAACCTCTTAATATATGGAAAATCTTACAGCAACATACTATTGTCATTTATAGATGGGCACTAGATAAAATACTACTCTTAAATATTTGATTACACAATTGGAAGATGACAAGGTTACAGTGGTACAGTTTGAATTAATGTCATAGCTGGTATGACTTTTTCGGAAACTGGTCACCTACAGGGATAGATTTGGTTAATAAACTGTGTCATTCAGTTATTGATATCTTGGCCATAAACTATCCTGCTATGCCTTTGACAATTATATATATGCTATTGAATTAGACATTGATAGCCCAGGTTAAAAAATATCAGGGAGAGTAATAGTGAGGGAATTTTCCTCTTCACCAGCAGAGACAGAAACTGATTTGAAGGAACTCCAGAATTTTCTTTACTGTTCTACTTTTTTATGAGAACAGTAAATAATTTAATGAAATTTTCTGGTAAAATAAAAGGGAAGCGTTGCAGTAGAAAAGGACTTGATTGTATCCCTTTGTGATTTATTATTTTCTATGTGGATGTATGAGTGTTCTTTGTATGTCTTTTCTGTGAAACAAATATGCGCATTGTACCCTGTCCAATACTTGTAACCAAGGGAACGATGAGACAATTATTATTAAATATATTTTAGGAATTGAAGTTTCTCTTTAAAGATAAATGTGTGTGTCAAAGACTTCTGATATGTTAACTATCTTAAGACCTTTACATTATTTTAAAAATGTAGATATAATATTAGGACATACACAATATCTTTGTGTTGATTGGTTTATATTTAAATCATTCAGATGAGATGTAAATAAATTTATTGTATTAAATCCTTATTTTGTTATTTCTAATCAATTGTCTGGAGTGAACTGGTAGAGTGCACTTGAACCTTTGAGGTTTGAAGAAATAAAGACGGACATTTTGAATTACATTTGGAAAGGTGACTTAAGAGTCTTCTTTATTTACTAAAAATTGTACAGAACAGGAAGGAGCACAATAAAAAAACATAAAAAAGTAACTGTAGTTAAGAAGCAATTCAAATTCCAATTTAATATTAAATAAATATTAATCCTAAATATCATTTTTTGTGGTCAATGGGAAGTCCTTAAACAGTATGGTGTACATCTTACCAGACTTTGCTCTGGTAACTCCAGATTCTGTTGTACTCTTAAGGTGGGGGAAGCATTTAAAAGGATAGGTAGACATATTGTGCTTCTGAGGAGTCTATTTTGTCTCAGTCATTAGGGTTTTCTTATTCTAGGTAAACCTCAAACAGCAATTTACAGAAGAGCTATGTTTGGACCTACAGCAGCATTTCAACATATTTCCCTGTCTAGCTCTTCTATTAAAATCTTTTCTATATTATTGATAAATAATCTCTCTTTGGTGCCCACTTAAAATTTTAGAAAATTATTCTGTTTTTCATATGCCATGACTTTAGACATGTCATTAAAAGGAAGTACTTTCATGTATTTGTTCCCTATAGTTAATTTAGGACATATCAATTATGAAATATGTATTATGTACAATATCCATCCATCCATTTTCCAACCCGCCGAATCCGAACACAGGGTCACGGGGGTCTGCTGGAGCCAATCCCAGCCAACACAGGGTACAAGGCAGGAAACAATCCTGGGCAGGGTGCCAACCCACCGCAGGACACACACAAACACACCCACACACCAAGCACACACTAGGGCCAATTTAGAATCGCCAATCCACCTAACCTGCATGTCTTTGGACTGTGGGAGGAAACCGGAGCGCCCGGAGGAAACCCACGCAGACACGGGGAGAACATGCAAACTCCACGCAGGGAGGACCCGGGAATCGAACCCAGGTCCCCAGATCTCCCAACTGCGAAGCAGCAGCGCTACCCACTGCGCCACCGTGCCGCCCATTATGTACAATATTCAAACATAAATCTCTGTGATACTGACAACAGAGATCACAACCAGTATACTGTGAATAGTAACTTGAGAAAAACAGATCAGTTCCTTTTCCAATCATAAAGAACACAAGTATTCATATTTTGAACCTCCTTATTCTAATTCAAGGTTGCCAAAAGGCACAAGGGGCAGGGCACACATGCATTCCACACATTTACTGTAGATGTCAAACAACCTAATATGCACACATTATTCATATAAAAGGAAACCAGAGTACACAAAGAAAACTAATTTTAGGAAAAGAGTGAATACTTCACACACAGAGTGACCTGGCCACTTCTGATGTATCAAAATAATTTGAAAACATTTCTAAAAATGAACATGCTAACAAAACTTTAATTACATTTAAATTAATAATAATAACAATAATAATAATAATAATAATAAAATCAGTGGGCCTTTGGTGCAACTAAACAATATAAATATAAAAAACTTTTAAAGACAGATTTCCTAAACAAATGCACACTAACATCAATGTACTCATATATACTGTAGACGTGATTAACAATTATTAAACATTAGACAACCAACAAATCAAAGAAATCCACTGTTTATTAAATTTGAAAGTATAGACATCTAAACCTATTTACAAATGAGAGAACTAACTCATGATTAAAAGAATCAAAGAAGATCAAAAAAGGTAAAGGAACGGAGTTAAAGCTATTCCTGTATTGCTGTCTGCAGTTAAAAAATTACAGAACTGTTGGAGAACATGTATATTGGAATTAAACTTTTCACATTTTATTCATTCAGTCAGTCAAATCAGTTTATGAACCTGCTTGTCAGTTATTCTATTACAGAGTCATAAGTAATCTGCCTTAAAGCAAAAACCTGTATGGGATGTGAAGACATCAAATGTAAGGCATACTCAGTCACACATCGACACCCACTCACATCAAAGTACTTTATCTATTTTTCTTTGTCAGTCAGTCAGATGTCAATGTATCCAAACTTTAATGCAATTAATTGTAATTAGATTTCTTTAAGAATTAAGATGATTAAAATGATGTGAGAACTTATTTGTGCATGTCTATGGACATTTTGCAGAGAGTTATTTTACATTGTTGAATATTATGTACTATGTTTTTGCAGTAATGTATTTGCTAATGCGTAAAATGTTCTGCAACTGGTAATGGGAATTTACTTCATAAGAATGTATTACAAATGAAAAAACTATCAAGTGATGATTACATGGTAATCTGTAAAAAAGGCATGAATGAAATAGAAGTCTTCAATGTACTCAACAGGAGGAAGTCCTTTTCCCCTGTAAATGTGAAAGTATGACTGATCTGAATGAGTTAAACTTAAATTATTTTTACATTTTAACTCACTTTATCTTGTACAGGATCAAGAAATAATCAAGCAGAAAGTTGCTCAAAGCATATTTCAACTCTGGATAAAAAAAGTCAATTACAGGCGGCAGAGAAGCACACCTCTTTGTTACATTTTTGAAATGGCACCTTGTTGCCATTTTCTAGTATCAATATCAATAGACTAAAAATACTTACTTATTAAAATATAACACTATAGTAGACAGCAAGACATTCCAAAAATAATATATAAGTAATATGGTAAAGATGTGGAAATACACAAACCACAAAAATGCAAACATTTTAAAAATGAAAAAAATATTTACCTAAAACAGGAGTCAACTACTGAAGATTATATGGATGAAACTACTATAATCAAAAAATAAAAAAATGAACTGAACAAACAAAAATAAAACTTACTGCAGTAATATAAAATCAAATAAAACATAACAAGCAAACTATATATATTCATTATCAAATATAAAAATAATATTAAAAAGAAAAGCCAAAATATTTTAAATACAGAGAATCAAAATCCATCCATCCATCCATTTTCCAACCCACTGAATCCGAACACAGGGTCACGGGGGTCTGCTGGAGCCAATCCCAGCCAACACAGGGCACAAGACAGGAACCAATCCCGGGCAGGGTGCCAACCCACCGCAGAGAATCAAAATCAGTAATGGTAAAATGACATAAATGTGGAAAAAACAGGCAATATAAATTAAGCATTTATATACATTGACAAAATGTAAAAATAAAAGCAAAGAAATCAAATTGTTGAGAATTAAAAAGTTTTTGAATTTTATACTCTGTTCCTTTATTACAATTAATTGGTTACAAAATTGATACATAGGATGAATTTTATAATGGGCTGGCAATGCCAGCCTATAAATAAAAGTCAAATCTTTAAAAGGGTCACTTTTCGGGACGTAGTCCTCAGGATTTTCAGAATGAACTTTCTATCCAATCTAGTATTCAGGGGAAATTGTTCATTTAAGGGGAAATGTTTTACTTACTGCTTTACCATAGTAATAGCTAAATAGATTTAGTAATAAAAAAAGTAAAAAAACAAAGAATAGTTATTTATATAGTGTAATATAAAACAGTAAGAATGAAGAAAAAAGTCTAGCATGATAAGACATGCTATGGCCAGATGAACAGGGAGAGTAAAACAAAATCTCTAACCAACTTGTTGCTAAAGAAACCTCCATTGGTTCCAAAGGCCAAAAGAAGTTTAGCTCTGAAACTAAAATGACACCTTGATTCTTTACTTTTGGCCTTATATGCCAAGCCAGGTGATCTCATATATTTCTGAGTGAATTTCATTGATAACTGGAGTCACCCATTAATGGCTACAAAAACTCCAGAAAAGTAAAATACCCCATTAACAAGGGAGATTGGGGGTGGAAGATTGCTCAGGATGGCAGGATACAACCCATAGTCTGCTGATCATCAGTATCCCAGTTGCAGAGTAAGGTAATTCATCCATGATAGCTGAGAACCTAGAACTGATCCAGAGACAAGAGGATATACAGGAGAAGATCCAGTGATATAAGCTAAACATGAGCTGGCCAAAGTCATGCAGCATAAATGAGTGGGAAATGGTAAATGCAGAATCATGGAATGTCTTCAGGGATCAACAGAGAAGAAACTGAAGTAGATGAGCAACCTGATTTTGAATATGGGGTGTCAGGATTTGGAGCATAAGATTTCAAGGGAGAAAAAACAAAAACAACTTACAAACTTAAGTCCAGAAAGCAAGAAAAAACCAATCGCCTAGTAAGGAGAGAAGGAAAAAACAGAGAAAAGGATCAACAGAGGACAGAGAAGGAATTAACTACCTGCAAACTGACCTAAAATAAGCTTGGCAAGAATATGGAGGGCAGAAAACTTCAAGATCTGAGGTAAGAAAAAGGAAAGGGGAAGAAGATATCAGAGCACTCCAAGTGTCAAAGAGGGAACTTGAAGATCATTTGAAAACAATACAAATGCCTCCTACCATGCTACCAGTGTGACAACAGCCTTCCTAAACGGAGTGAAGTCGAGAAAGTTTTGAAGAATGCAGGACCATATGGAATTCATTGCCAGATGTATATAAATGCTCCAGATGTCCTGATGTTTCTGTGGAAGCTATTGAGAGTGGTGTGGAAGAAGAAAAACATCCCAAAAGCTTGGCAAGGAGCAGGGGAAATATTAATCCCCAAAGAGAATAATGCCTCAAATATTGACCAATTCTGGCAAATAATTCTCCTGAATGTCTGAATTTTCTTCATCATTATTGCACAAAGGATAGAAACGTACCTGAAATGCAACAATACAAATGGCATCTTGGTAGTGAAACTTGGTATATCAGATATTTCAGGATGCTTAGAGCATTCAACCATAATATGCCATCAGATCCAGGCTATAATACAAGAAGGAAGAGATCCATGTTGTTTTCCTCAACGTTGCCAACGCATTTAAATCTATCCCACATTCTGACCCCTAGTTCGGGATAATGGTAGGGTGCACCATCTACCCATTAACCTTTACTATGACCATAGAACTGATTATTAAAAGATACAGATCTATAGGGGAAGGAGAACACTTGTAGTCTGGGTAATGATGATCTCCTATTCACATATATATGGATGATTTGACCACTCTGACTACAACAATTGCATGTACAAACAGGGCCGGCTTTACGCTGGGGCAAGAGGGGGCGACGCCCCCTTAAACAAATGTCCTGCCCCCTTAAATCAAACTATTAGAAGTTGAGAAAGAAAATAATAGATTACCCACACACTGAATATGGACAAGATTTATTACAGTAGCTGAAACATCCACTGGAAAAGGCACAAATGAGATGATAGGTTTCACCACTTGTTCGCTCTTTCCCTCCGTGCTCTGTTTGTGCGCAGGCTCACACAGCACTCGGCAGAGATCCCCCACTCACCCTCCCCCCAGCTAAACATCCAATCACTGTGTAGCGGGGCTACATAGTTAGTGTTGTAAAATGTCAGTACTGAGTGCGTCTCGTTTCCATTGTCCCGTTTGCTGTTTGTGTGTGTATCAGTAAATGCCGTCCCCGTAAAGGGTGACGGATGGTGGAAGAAGACCACAGCCTCAAACCTGGAAAGCACCTGTTCATTATTAATCAATTACAGCTGTCACAGGACTATTTAAGTAATCAGAGAGGAGAGAGGGAGAAGAGGAGAAAGGAGACCATTTGTTTTCAACCACGTATCAACTTACTTGCTGTTTTTTCACATCGCGCCTTTGCACCAGTTTGTTTTTCATTTTGCCGGACTGTCTTTCATCCTTCATCTGCTGAGACCCCGGGGTTGATTCGTCATCCACCATACGCCGAGGAATCACGGTGAGGTTGCTCCAATTGCCGGAAAAATCAAACAACGCATTTTTCTCTAGTTCAGTCATCCGTATTCAGGACAGTTTTTATAACTGGACTCAAGTTCACAATCATTCCGTATGTCATTCATTTTTTGTTATTCGTTTTGTTTGTTATATGTTACAGGGGCAAGGGAGGGTTTTGTTGTATTTATATATGGTGGTGTCTCGTTGTTGATGTGGTGGAGGGATATTTATATTTATATATGTTTCTTTCTATTTTTGCATTTGTCTTGTTGTTTCCTTTAATACATTTAATCAGTATAATTTTACATATCTGCTTTTGTGAGTTTATATTTACACCGTCGATTGTGGGGAAAAGAGTACTTTGTTAGAGGTACGGCTTGATAGTTAGATTCAGTCTCAGTAAATTATCCAGGCCACAGGTCTTGGAGGTGTAGATGCCGGCTGGGTAAGGGGTCGGCCATTACAACTGTTAGTATGCAAATGACCCGGTGTCAGGTTTCTCAGTAGGCAGGGCAGAGCAAAATGAGCTGCGCAACAGTGGGGAGGCTTTGAGGAAGCAGCAAATCTCTGTCATCAAAATCATAGTGACTCGTGAGATAATTAACAACAACTAAAAAATACATCTATATTTGTACAGTCAATGGAGGACTAGTCCATTGTTCTCACAGTTTCAGTCTGGTAGAGAAGTGTTTCTTTCTTGATCCCACAAGCACCACTGTCTGCTGCATAGAGCTGACTGGAGTACCTGTGTCTGTCAGACCCCGACACAAAGCCTTACTACAAGCCACTATGAGGTGACAAGGTGCACTGTGGACAATCAAGAACAAATCCTTAGTATCCTATCTGAGATGACAGAGGATGATGATGCTGCAGTTGACCTGTGCACCGAGGCATCCGGCCTGCTATGCCAAATTAAGAGGCATCACTTCTTTGTGATTGGAAAGTTCCTAGTGTGGGTGCTTGGTGTCTTGAAACCAGCAAATGCTATTCTACAGTCTCAGTCAGTTGATTTGTGCAGTGCTTCTGAGGTTGCTAATGCAGCACTTGACTCCTTAAAAAACATCCGTGAGGATGAATGTTGGGGAGTGTCATCTCCTGCTGAGGATGAGTCACATCCAACAAAGAGAAGGAGAACAATGAGCAAACACCTGGGTTAGGGTTGTGCTCTCAACTTTGGGCCATACAGACTCTGGTGACCCTACCATTTCCCCCCATCAGTCTCTGAAAATATCCCTGCTCAACATCCTTGACAGGGCCATTTCAGAAATGGAAACTAGATTTTCACACAAGAATATTGACCCGATGAGAGCCATATCTAGTCTTGCACCCAAATCTAGCGCATTTCTAGATCCCACCCTGTTGCACCCTCTGGCTGTGATGGCTGGTACTGTAACAGATGTTGTAAGTCTGAAAAATGAAGTTCTTGTGGCAAAACAGATGCTGCTCAAAAAATGTTCAAAGGAAACAGACCTGTCCACTGTGTGTAAACTCCTGCAGGAGTACAAGGAAGCCTTTCCTGAGTTGCATAAATTGTATGTAACAGCCCCGGTAATTGGTGTGTCTTCAGCATCGTGTGGGAGCACCTTCTCCACTTTGTCACGGGTCCTAACCCCCTATCGTCGCACCATGTTACATAAAAGAAAGAAGAATTTGTTGATCTTGGCCCATGAGAAGTCCATAACAAATAACTTGGATATGGATGAATTTGTAAGAGTTTTTGCAAAGGGAAACAGGAGACTGTTGTTGTAGAGTGGATTGAGGAGAAAGGAGAGTGGAGCTGTTCAGTTGCAAACAGAGAGTTCAGTTGCTTGTAAAACAAGCAAGCTTAAAACAAGACAAAAAGGCAAAAAAAGAAGAAGAAAGTTAAAATGTTCTGTTCTAAATCTGTTGTGTTCTACAAATTAGTTTGAGAATTGTAGGAAAAGACATAGTGAATTGTTTTTTTTAATTACTATGCCAACCCTTTTTAGTTTTGTAAATATTGGCTATATTGAGAGGTCTTATTTTATTCTTACTTTATTTTGCAAATTTATTTGAGAATTAGGCCATCCAATTAAGATACATTTTATGTTGTTGGTTGTAAAGATCTGGATGGATATTTTATTTTATTCTTTATTTTATTTTTTTTTTTTATTCTATTTTTCAGTTTTATTTTCCAAGACTTGGTGAATTGATTTTTTTTTTTATAACTTGGCCTACCCTTTTTAGTTGTGTTAATATTGGCAATAGTGAGAAGTGTTATTGTTGGGTTCGAATATATTTGATATAGTCCATCAGATTAAGGTAAATGTCATGTTTTTAGTTGTTATAATCTGATGAGGAATATTTTATTTTATTTTTTGTTGTTTTATTTTTCAGTTTTCCTCCTGAGGGATTGCCACCTTATCGTGGTCAGGGGGTTTGCGTGCCTCAGTGACCCTAAGAGCTACACCAGCAAAAGCTTAGCCTTCAGGTTGGACAGGTCTTAGGGTAGAGGCCTGACAAAGTGCAATCCAATTACATGACAAAAACAGTTATCCAGAGCACCCCCGCCCATTTCCCGCCTCCGTTGCCAACATGTGCCCCCTTCAGATTTCTGTCTGCCCCCTCACATATGCCTGTCTAGAACCGGCCCAGTGTACAAAGCAACTCCTTGAAAAACTTAATTCCAAAATAAGATGGGCACAGATGGAGGTTAAGCTATCAAGTCTAGGACCATCTCCATTATGAAAGGAATTTTCAAAAACTAGTGTCTACATCAATAAAATACCCATACCAATGGTATCAGAAATGCTAATCAAGAGCTTACAGAAGTGGTTCTTCTCAAGCATTAAGGACTCAGACCAGAATAAAAAGATGAAAGAAGAAATAATTAAAGGCCTTACTAATACAGGTGAAACTTTGGTGCCTCAAATTTTGGATTGCTCCTGATCTGATGTGGGCTGCTGAGATGATTTGTAAGGTTCCTATCACCAAAAGTGAGAATTTGGAGAGAACAGTCATGACCTACATCAAGAAATGGCCAGGAACTCCATGATGCCTTAGTAATATTAGACTTTATGGGAAAGGAGCATACCTTATACCAGCTTTAATGAAAAATATAAATGCTCCAAGGTAAGGCTAGACATAACCCTGATAGGAACTCAGGACACTACAATATCCAGAGTAACAGCAGGCAGGAAGTAGAACCTATCAGAGCATGGGTAGCAGTTGAAATCTCCCCTTAGGCAAGATATTGTGGGCCAAGTGCAGTTTGGAAGAGGGAGATTTGGATTAGTCAGAAGCAGACCTACATGGCACTGAATAACACCTGCCCATAACAGAGGGCTTGTGATGAAAGAGATAAGCAGGAGGAGAAAGATTGATTTGCAAAGGCAGTCTCACAAGCAAAACAGGGCCAATGGACAAGAAGGGAAAACCATGAGCAATGGAAATTTACCTGGAAGGATCTTGGAAAAATAGACAGAGGCAGACTTAACTTCATTATTAGAGCCATCTACAATGTTCTTCCTGGTCCCAAGAACCTGAGCCAGATGTGTGAGAAAGATCAATCGTGTCTCCTCAAGCAACCTGCCAGCACATATTCACTAGCTACAAGAGCAACCTTACTTAGGGACGCTACACCAGGAGGCATAATCAGGTAATTCAGCAACTTGCACTAGTGCTGGAAGAAAAGAGACAAACCTCTGGATTAAAAAAAAACTATGGCCTTTGTACCGGAAGGAAAGATAATAAAGAGGGGAACTGCAGGAAAGGAGTCAAGCCAGCTGGGTATAGCCAGGGATTCGAAGGTGAAGGTTGATCTAGACCAGATTGTCACCTCCCTGCCAGACATCATTATACAGTAACTGGGCTTTAGCTGGGTCTGATCCTGTGGTCAGCCTAACAAATATAACTAATGGTGCAATGGGAGGATGCTAATAGTGAAATGATTGAACAAAAAAAGCGGAAGTATTCCAATATTACAATTGATGCAAAACAAAAGGGCTAGAAAATACAGGTACTGCCAGTGGTGGTTGGCTGCAGTGGTTGTGTGACCATGTCAACCACAAGACTGCTTAAAGAGATGGGGGTCAAAGGACAGCAGCAACTGGCCCTGATTGAAAAGAACGAATCAAAACTATGCGACTAGATGACCATCAGCCAAAAGGAAGGTGTAAAGGTGGAGGAGGGTGCACTGGGGGTGCTGCTTATTACAGTTTAGTCCTCTGGGGGTGTTGTAGGACTATCAACAAAATACCAAGAAAACATGGTGCTCACTTGATGACCTCAGTGAGCCACTTACCCATTCCATCCCACTCAAGGAATGATTGTCAATTACAACATGGGATTGTAAAACTGAGTCCTATAAGCTTAACTGAAGTCCTTGGTTTTTTTTGCTGCTGATGATTAAAATTTCTGTTTTCTCCTTGTTACGTTTAAGGACATGACTACTATTATGCTAGTAAGACAGTGGGTCCGAGGTTTTATTGCCTTGGGGTTAGTCTCACAGGGCCAGACGTGTATTCTCATTTGGGAGACAACCTGTTAAAAAAAGTTTGTAGTGAATATCTGCGAGATTCTGTGCTGCAAAGACTATGCCCACAGGGATTCTTCATAAAACTTCCACCCTCAATTCCTCCAATCCATGAAGTTTCCCCTTTTAGGGTTTCATGAGAGAGAGCAAATTAAATTGAACAAAATACTTGGCACTAAGACCAAATAAAAAGCTGAAATTGTTGTTATCAATTCAGCAGCTGAGTAGCACAAGTTAACTGAAGCTTAACAACTAACTTGTACATTGCAGTGAGCGCTGCAACAGAGGAGACATACAGACACACACACAGACCACCACAGCTGCTTGGCTCCAGGCTTGGGAAATACTTCTGTCATTTTGACAATTGCATCAGTATATGGCATAACAATAGCAAGCAGAGATTAGATTAGAACTGTGATCAAGGTATATACTAGGTGTTAAAATGCTGCAGCTATATTCTGGCATGGTAAGTTTGAATTTCCAGTAAGACAGTAATGTTAACATACTTTAGCTACTGGTTTAGGTGTGCAGTCAGAATGTGGATGTTGTGCAGCCTTGTCTGTGCTTTACTGGTGTTGTTAGGCAGATTTGTTGATTTGGGTGTTTTGAGTACCAAAATCTATATCTCCTGTCACCTTTTGTCATCAGACTTCTTAATGGCAGTCCTTTTAATGCTGTCTGACACATTGTTTACTTCAAATGCACATTTCTCTGTTCATATTTTCCTAAATATAGCTGCCAATGTCTTCAACCTTACATAGACTCCTATGCTATTCTTATAACTGAACAACAGAGAGTACACACTGTAACCTGCAACAATGTATTGTTTTTACCACTCATCTACTGAGGTCTTCAAATGTATAATCTGATGTTACAGAAAGGTTTTTCCTTTGCAACAGGTTATTTTTATTTTAAAAACATGCAATGTTCTTTCTGCACACATGATGCACATTTAATGTGGATGGTTTATGATAACCAGAAACTTGCCTTCGGCTGGACCAAGTTAATGAGAGCATTACTGCTCTTTGCCAATCAAAGTTACTGCCCCACTTTAATTGTTCCCATTCAGTTTTAAGCAAAATTCACTAATGATTGTCTCGGATGTATATATTACACATCTGACTTCAGTGAGACTATCTCAGAGTCATCTGGGGCCTCATGTATAAATTGATTAGGTAGACTTTATTATCCCAGAGGAAAATTTGTTAAAAATGTTGTTAGAAAAGTTACGTACCCCCATTTCCAAGCTCACATAGAGATGTATAAAAACTAAACTTGGATACATTTTCACGGCACCCTACTTCATCATACATGTTTAATATTCCATCCATGGTCACACCCATCCCAGCAAGCATTGTGCATAAATCAGGAGCAATTCCTGGACGGGGCACTGGCTAATCACAAGGTGAATATGAGCACACACATACACTAGTAGCATCAATTCAGCAGATCCCCTAACCTGCATGTCTTTGGAAGGAAACCAAAGCATACTGATGAAACCCACCAGGAAAACATGCAAACTCCAGGCAGGGGACACACAGGATGTGAACCCCTTACTGTGAAGCAGCAGCTCTACTGCTGCACCACCATGCCCCCACATGATTAATATATGCTTTAATGCATTTCATCATGAAAATGACATCAACTATACATCTTAGTATTCTAAAATGTTCAGACAGCTGTGATATTATGAATGTGATGTATTCTGTGTGGCGATCACTGCATGCACATTCCTGTCTTTGTAAGAGAAAGCCCATTTAAGAAGCACATAGCGGTTAATGACTGGGTCGACATTTCGACTTTAATCTCGACATAGACCTTTTTTTCATTGTGTCCCTATTTTTTTCCTTCTCTGTGGCTCTAATGCACTTCCATATGACACTCAGATGGTGGGCTGTGGCTCACCTTTTTCACATAGACTTCAATATGTGACCACTTCTTTATTTTTTGAGCACTGTGTGGCTTCCTGAACTTGAACTTTTGAGTGCTTTTGCCATGCTGTACCACTCCATCAATTTCCTTGTGTTGCTTATACTACTTGTTGTGCCAACAAATAGTTGCTGAAATTTTTACATTTTTTACAAATTTACACATGCTTTTAACAAAACACTGAACAGAAGGGGCAATTTATATTGATATATATTTTCAAATAGGCAAAATTCTGGGGGAAGTCGGGGTGGGGCTGTATGTGCATGCATGTGCGTTAAAATTCACATTCATTGTAATTTATAAAGGGAAACTGAGTAGGACTTTGCTTATGCACAGTGTTATACATCTGAATTTTTTTGTGTGTACGCACATTTCTAGTTTTGTCATAATGTCATGTTTTAGTGTGGATTCTATGCAAGGTATTATACATGAGGCCCCTGTTGTTTCTATAAAGAAATCTGTGTGTTGTCTGTATATGTCAAGGGCCTCTACTTACAATCAACACTACTGAAAAGATTTTTTTTCCTGTTTTGAGTGAAACTAATGTAAAGCTCAGCTAGACATTTTTTTAGAACAATTTTAATGTATGAGAGGTTGGGCATCAAGTTAAAAGAAGTGGACGTTCAAGGTGTTGTTTGTTAGATTAGTGCAAAATTGGCTAAAATACAGGAAGAAAGGGGGTATAACCTTAACCAGGAATCGTAAGTGTGGTGTTTCACAGGGGTTAGTGCTAGGGCCACTGCTTTTTAAATATATTTACATGATTTGAATAGGAATATAAGTAAGCTGGTTACATTTGCCGATGATACCAGGTTAGGTGGACTGACAGATGTGGAAGAATAATTTAAGAGTAACATAGCATTCATTTTAAAGAAATAGCATAAAGGGTTAATAAATGTCAGAAACCTGTTCAGGCACACCAGGAAACCAGATAAAGGTCAAGTGAACAACAAAATGTACACTGAAATATAAGAACTGGTTTAGGAAAAATATTGAGATGGTCAAGTAAATAAAGAATGTACCAGAAGAAAGATTTATGTAATATGCAAAATGTACTGAAGAAGAGATGACAAAGAAATCAGCAGATGTCCTATAAATGAGAATGGACAGTTTTTATATGCACAGAAATTTCAAGGGTGATAGTGCAACTCAAACTTCAAAACAAGAACCAGAATATAATATACTTTTATTTTATATAAATCATTTGGGTGTAAACCAATGAACCAACCAGAGTAAAATGTATATATTGGTTGACACTGTATGTAAATTCAGTAGTTTAGAAAGTGAACCTCTATTCTTCGTTTTCTCTGACCATGCTGTAACAGACTGCTTTTGAAGAATGCTCCCTCCATGGCATTTTGCTGAGGAGTAATTAAAAGATACAAGGAACATCACTTCTCCTCCCTGATTACTGATTTGTCCTGTTAGAGGATGTTTCTTTCTTTAATAAGATGTTAAATTTCTACCACACAGATAATCTAGAATCCGTTGAATCATTACACCAGGACCTAGACAGCACATTTGTGGCAGATGAAATTTAATGAAAGCGAACATAAAATATTATACATAGGAAGTGTTAGGTTTGAATACCTAATGGGAGGCCTGAAAATCGAAAGTACACCTTACAAGAAAGATTTATAAATCAGAGTGGACATGATACTATCAACTGCCAAACAGTGTCCAGAAGCCATTAAGAAGGCTATAGACCTCACCTGGAGTACTATGTACAGTTTTGGTCTCCAGGCAACAAAAAGGACATAGCAGTGCTGGAAAAAGTCAAGGGAAGACTGACTATGCTGATTCCAGGGCTACATGGTAAGAATTATGAAGAAAGATTAAAAGAGCAAAACCTTTACGGTTCAAACAGAAGAAGATTAAGAGGAGACATGATTGAAATGCTTAAAATTATGAAGGAAATTAGTACAGTGGATTGAGACTATTTTAAAATTAGTTCATCAAAAACGTGGGGACAGAGTTGGAAACTTTTTAAGGGTAAATTTCACTCAAACATTATGAAGTTTGTCTTTAAACAGAGAACCATAGACACCAAGTTATCACATAGTGTGGTAAACAGTAGGACTTTAAAGACTTTCAAATCTAGACTTGATGTTATTTTGGTAGAATTAACTGGACAGGAATAGCAAGCTTTGTTGTGCTGAATATCCTGTTCTCGTCTAGATTTTTCTAATGCTCTAATAGAAGTTTGACAAATGAGAGCAGATCATTCAGTGTATAACTTTATTTGTTTAGCTAATAGATGAAATGTCCCGATATCTCATTTAGATATTTCTTAAAGGTTGGGAAAGGTTCTGCTTAAACTACATGATTTGTTACTTTGTTCCAAATGTTCACTGTCTTTCTACAGGTGTCCTCATGTACACAGTTCACAATTTAGTCAAAAGAATTCTGTTGGCTCTACTTTATTGTTGCGTTTATGAAGTTTGAAGACTTTAATTGGACTTAAATTAGTGTTCTCTGCTAGAGACTGAATGTGTTTAATTCCCTCAGCCTGTTAGAGAAGGGCATGTTCTTAAGTCCGGAGATTTTATTGTTTGTTTTCCTCTGCACAGTTTCAAGTGTTTCTGTGTCATTGTTGTAGTCTCACTAGTGCACTACTGCATATAGCTGTATCAGAACATGCCCCATTTTACATTCACCAGTTTTTATGCTGTAACCTGTAGGATTTTGATGATCAATAATCAATAAGACACTCACCCTGGGACAGCAAATTAATAAAGATAATGAAGTGCAGTATACTAGTTTCACTTTACAGCTGGGATGCCTGAAATATGAAGAGATCAGTGCAATTAAAGAACACAGTGAAAGTCTACATGAAAACTTTGACATTCTCTGTTGTGATTCAAAACATAGCTGAAGACTTGCTTTCACTAATAACCCGGACATGCTTATTCAAATAAGCAAAATAATACAATGTATTTATAGCATAAAGATAACAGAAGATTAATATGTGCAAATATATAGATATACAGTATTTGTATGTAGATTTATCTATACATATTAATAAAAGGCAAAGCCCTCACTGACTCACTGACTGACTGACTGACTGATTGACTGACTGACTGACTGACTCACTCATCACTAATTCTCGAACTTCCCGTGTAGGTGGAAGGCTGAAATTTGGCAGGCTCATTCCTTACAGCTTACTTACAAAAGTTAGGCAGGTTTCATTTTGAAATTCTACGCGTAATGGTCATAACTGGAACATATTTTTTGTCCATATACTGTAATGGAGGAGGCGGAGTCATGTATCGCGTCATCACGCCTCCTACGTAATCATGTGACCTAAAAACAAGGAAGAGATTTACAGCACGAGTCAAACACGGGAACGAAGGTAAATGACGTTAATTTTTGACTGTCTTTTAATACTGTGTAAGCATACATATTAACACATGTGCAATTAAACGTGTGCATTTACGGGGTGATTTCTCAGGCTTAAAAGCTCGCCTTTTACTAAAAAGGTAAATGCAAAACTATTTTCAATCATTCTATGATCTGCTTCTCACAACTGAAGGCACCGTGGCTGATGGTAAATGACGTTAATTTTTGAGTGTCTTTTAATACTGTGTAAGCATACATATTAACACGTGCAATTAAACGTGTGCATTTACGGGGTGATTTCTCAGGCTTAAAAGCTCGCCTTTTATCAAACGCGGGAACAAAGGTAAATCACGTTCTTCACTGTCTTTTAATACTGTGTAACCATACATATTAACACATGTGCAATTAAACGTGTGCATTTACGGGGTGATTTCTCAGGTTTAAAAGCTCGCCTTTTACTAAAAAGGTAAATGCAAAACTATTTTCAATCATTCTATGATCTGCTTCTCACAACTGAAGGCACCGTGGCTGATGGTAAATGACGTTAATTTTTGAGTGTCTTTTAATACTGTGTAAGCATACATATTAACACGTGCAATTAAACGTGTGCATTTACGGGGTGATTTCTCAGGCTTAAAAGCTCGCCTTTTATCAAACGCGGGAACAAAGGTAAATCACGTTCTTCACTGTCTTTTAATACTGTGTAACCATACATATTAACACATGTGCAATTAAACGTGTGCATTTACGGGGTGATTTCTCAGGCTTAAAAGCTCGCCTTTTACTAAAAAGGTAAATGCAAAACTATTTTCAATCATTCTATGATCTGCTTCTCACAACTGAAGGCACCGTGGCTGATGTTACGTCACTTGCTGTCCGACCATAAGCTTTACCTGGTAGGTAACCAGACACTCACTTCACTCCCTTTCGGGAATCGAACCTCTGAGGTTTTCTTTTGTTCTTAATTAAAATTTAAAAGCAATACTTAACCGCTGCTAAGCCCCTCTAGCGCTGACGTCCGAGGTTCGATTACTGTAAGCAAGTGCAGTGAGTGTGTAATTACATTCACGGCATTCGTAGTCTGATTCACAATCTGATTGTATGGGTGGTTACTTCCAGGTAAAGCTTATACTTGGCCACCAAGTCAGGTCGAAGTGATCACTCGAGTAAAGGCAGCTTCACAAAAAAACTGATCCTTAACAAACTGTTATTAGTATATTTTCCCTCAATTTAAAAACGTTTTATTTTCTTCTTAATAAAAATTTAAAAGCGGTACTTCACCGGTGTGAAGCGCGTGGATTTGACCGACTGACACATACAGACATATTCATGAGTGCAGGTACTTCGGAAAGAAAGCACCGTGTAAACCTAAAGTTTAAATTAACTTCATAGACCTACAAAAGGTTGCCATTTATTTGAGGCAAGATTGCTTTTCTTCTGTACAACTATACGTTGCATTCTCAAGAGTGTGCTTGCACGGCTTCAGATATATATATATATATATATATATATATATATATATATATATATATATGTATGTCTATATATAAATATGTAAGCTTATAAGTACTGCCTTACTTCTCTTTAAGAAAGGAAGATGTAATGATACTTGATTTAAACAATTCCATGTCTTCCTGGGTTTGCGTAGCTTATTGTCTAAAAAGGAGAAACCCTCATTTATAAAACTTTGCTGCAGATGACTTAGCTTATTGTCAATATCTTTACACGTTTTTTTAAGACTTATTGACTGAAACGGGCTTTCACGAAAAAAGTTAGGGCTTTGCTACAGGATACACCCTCCACAAGTTAAGCAAGTAAAAATAAAATATATATTTCTGTTTTATTTAAACCTTTTAAGTTCGTATGCATAGCCCCATTTGGCTGTTTAATTTTTTTTTTCTTTCTTCAGTAATATTTAATCTCCTTAAAGAAAAAGAACATATCCATTTTACTTTTTTTGTATCTCTTTAGTAATATTTTAGTGTAAAAGATAACCAGTATTTAAACCTTTTATGTTACTTTATACATTTATTTTACACAATGTTGAAAAATTTATAAGAAAGCTACATATTTTGGCAGTTGCTGCTTTCATT